>NC_085138.1:16350439-16650439 GCF_035046485.1 Aedes albopictus
ATTAAAAAATAGAACAATTATCGATGTTCTGTCTTATCTTTCGTGGGGCCAAGTGAAAAGTAAAAATAAAATGTAGGGTTCCATTATTGTTTGTTCGTGATATGGCACCCCACGTGGCTATCAATCAATCCATCGATTGTTCTATGTTTCAATTTGTAATGAGACCTGCAGCTGTTGAATATTCTTCATTAATACACACTAAGTTTCCCAAGCAACACACTTTGTTATGTAAAAGCCTCTCGTACTTCTCCATAACATTTTCTGGTCATGGAATAAAGATGTGACAACATGTTCCGTGACTTTTGCATGGCTGAAAAAGCGCAAGAAATTTGTCTGCTGCAACAAATTATTGTTATGCAAAAGTTATGATGTAACCTAATGAAAACAAATAAACATGTTACGGAAATGTTTCGAAATATATATTATAGCTTTCTGATAACACCATCAACTAACAACTTTTCCTGGGAGATAATAACGAACGCAAGAACATGAACTTTTAAATGTCATTCAATGAACTTGTTTTTAATTTTGTGAGGAGTTTGTCAGACAAGAACAAACTTAATCTAAGTAAAAAATTAAATGCGGAAATAAAAATTTAATCATTGTCGGGAGATGCTAAATGAAATGTGCGCTTTGAATTTTACCGTGAATTATAGCATTTTACTTCCATAAAACTAATGCGCCATTTGATCGACTGAATATTATCAAATTATTTTGATTTTTTTACTACCGGCATTAGCCCTCTTCAATAAACTTCTTATTATTTAAGAAAAATCAATATGGTGGCACCAGAGATGCCAGATATACAGATTTTTCTGTATTATACAGATTTTTGACCTTCCATACAGACAAAATACAGAGTACAGAAAAATACAAATTTATCCAGAAATAATAAAATTTGAAGTTTTTCTCAATAAATTTAACGAAAACTTGATGAATTTGCGCTCAAACTAAAAACAATTCATGAAAATTTGTTCATTTTCACACATGCTTTAGAAAAATAAATACCAATTAAAATTTAAAACCATATAAAATAATACATTTTTTTAGTTTCTATTGAAATCTAGGACTCTCTGTGTCTGCTTTACCCTTAAATATGGGGATACAGAAAAATCTGTATTGATACAGATTTTTGATGAAAATAATCTGGCATCTCTGGGTGGCACTATCAAACGCCAGGTATGAAGAAGATACAGTGTCAACCAAAAATATTTGCACCTGTGGATTTACTAATATTCATTGGTATTTGCAACAAACTAAACAAAAGTATACCTTTTCCAAAAGTTTTTTTTTTCGAAACGCTCAAGAGACAATCGAGTGAACTCGTGCATGGGTACATGAACTTCTTTTCTATTTATTTATTTAGCATGTGAACATTTTTTTAACATACACTGTAATTGGAAACATCTTCCAAAGACTGTCAAAAAATGTTTTTTTTTTAGTTTTGAGTTATGTCACCTAAAAGTATTGGCAACCAAAATATGACAAACCGCTTTGTTTATTGCATTTCATCGTCTGATACGAATGCACTTCAATAGTGTCAAAAAATAAACAAAACAAACGAACATTGTCATCGACGCATCTCAAGCGAAGAGTGTGCCTGAACATTAGTTTTTCTGCTAAATACCTAATGCTAAAAGGCCTCGCATCGTTCTTCATCGTAGTGTCGTCGCAGAAGGATATAAGCAAAACAAAATTGCACCTCCGCACGAACAGATCGTCCCCATGAAGGAACATCGACATTGCCCCAAGGAGGAAGTTTTGCCATCGAAGCGGAGCAAGGGACAGATCGCGGTCTCGGTGCAAAAAAATGAAGAGATAAAGCGTAACAGCAGTTCGACACCTTCCGAAACGGGAGCGGGAGTCTCTGGAACTGGCGCGGTTTGTTGAAGTTGGTCTGGTGACTGGCGGTTCGGGAAGTGGTGGGATTAATAGAAACCCAAAGCTGGGAGAGAAACTTAGGATGTGTCACGTGAATAGTACGTTAATTGGAGTAGCAGGAGGGATCCCCCCAAAAAGCCGTCCAATTCCGCCTGATCCGTATACTAAGTTCAGCAATCTTTTCCTCTGGTTTAATGAACTTTTTCATATACCGATACAAATCGTTGTCCAATTTGGAATCCCTCTCACACAAGCCAATGTAAACAAACATTGGAGAAAGTTGAACCGCGTTCTCCATAAGGGAAAGATGTTATACATGTTGTTATTGTAACTTGAATTGAACATTTTTAACAAATTTGAGTGACAAAACTTGCCTGGGGATGAGACCATGGATGAAGCACTTGATTTTTGTGTTTGTTTTTAGAAAACATATTCACAACATTATTTTAGATGCATATGTTCTCTGAAAACTTGTGAAAACTTTGTTTTGACTTGAGTTGTTTTCAAAAATCTTTTATATAACAACTTTTTAACTGCAACATGTTTCGAGGTGTTACTTGGGTGACTGGCGGATATGCGTCAACTAACCTGATTTTTTTTTCAATACATTTCCTAAACTCGTAAACAGAGTTTCCCATTGCTCATGTGTACATAAATGTGACAGCGAGCCTCCCACCAAATTGTCTCCCAGTTCTTCAAAATCGCAGTGTGCTGCGCTGCTAGGAGGCTCACGAAAATCTGTTGGGTGCGAGCTAGGCGCATAGCTCCCGGGGAGCTCGTCTCATGCGCTGCGTGAGCTATTCTTTATTACACCAACGAACCTAACCTCAAAATAACTGACAATTCTGAGGTCATTTTGACAGATTTAACATGAGCATGAAAAGGACGGCAACATGATCGATAAAGTAGAATATATTTTCCGTCTTTTTCGTGCATGAGTGTGGTCTGTCAAAATGACCTGAGAATTGTCAAACATTTTCATGGCTAGCTTTGTTGGTGTAATGAAGAATTGGTATCTAAGGTGAAAAACAACTTCTTGGTAACGAAGACCCTCAACAGCTTTTCCCGTACACAACTCAAATGTCTGGTTGGTCTATGCGATACGACTAGGGACTCTCAATGCAAATGTTAAGGTTTCAATTCTCGTTCGTTTAGGAAGTTTTTGTCGTGAAATTTTCTAATTTAATCAGCGCATGAGACACATCTTGAGAAAAATGAGGCGCACAACTTTCAGTCTCACAATGTACAGTGCTCCTGGAAGCTCGCTTGCAATGCAATGTGGCTCCCGTACGTGGGACTACAGCACGTGTACATCAACTCTGCTCGTAAAGGCAGCCCTAACCTTCTTGATCCGTGCATCTATGTCGATCTTGTTGCCGCCATCGGTCTCCATTTGACTACCAAGATATTGGAAGTTTTCAAAATTATCCACTGCATGCCCAGCTACCGTTATTTCCAACAATTTAGTCTTGTTGACGTTGATGGTGAGACCTGCTGCCGAGGAGCGATCGGCAAGAATATCGAGCTTACTCTGCATAACAGAGCACATTTGACCTTGGAGAGCAACGTCATCAGTCAATTTGAAGTCAGTTAGGTGCGCCATGGTAATGGGCTGCCATAGCAATTCACGATTTGGTTCACAATCTCGTCGATTACAATGAGGAACAGTAGAGGTTATTGTACACACACATCCTTGCCTTACTCCAGCGACGACCCAGATGGGGTATATTTAAAACACCGTTGTGCAGTACTCTGCACGAAAATGCCCCGTACTGTGCTTTAATGAGGCCGATTATTTTCTCAGGGACATCCTTGCGCTTGAGGGCTCTCCACAAACTTTCATGGTTCAAACGGAACAAGGTAGAGCGACCACTGGAATAAATTGATTTGCTCAAAGATGATACAGAGCGTGAAAAAAACGGTCTACACAAGACCGCGGGGTCTCCTGTTAGCCTAGTGGTTAAGGCTAAGGCTCGCCAATCCGTAGACAGCGGGTTCGATTCCAGTTCCAGTCGGGAAAAATTTGTCAACTCCCTGAGCATAGTGTATCATTGTACTTGCCTCACAATATACAAATTCATGCAATGGCAGGCAAAGAATACCCTTCTCTTAATAACTGTGGAAGTACTCAAAGAACACAAAGTTGTAGCGAAGCAGGCCAAGTCCCAGTGGGGATGTAGAGACATAAAGAAGAGGAAGAAGGACCGTCTGGCACGGTATTTTGCTTGCTGCTGTCGAAGAGTTGCGTTAATTTTCTCCTGTATCTGGTAAAGGATCATTTTGCAGAGAAATTCGAGAACAATACACAGTAACATGATGCCCCGTGTGGTATCGCATACAGTCGGATCTTCCTTTTTGGATACCTTTACTAAGACGTCTTGCATCCAGTTGGTCGGAAATGTCGTGGTTTACCATATGGTGCAGAATAAATGATGCAGTAGTTGTGAAGATACGGTCAACAGCTACCCAGACATGCCTTTCACGGGTATAGCAGCATTCATGTTAGTTCCACTAAGGCGACGTGAGACATCTTAGAGGAGACGAGTGTCTCCGGTATTTGCGGCATTCTAGCCTTCGTCGGATAGAGAGTCTTCCCATGCCCGTTTGTCCAGACCACAAGAGCGTTTTACTTTCTTCTCGAGTTCCAAATAGCGCCGATGCGACGGGCTACGGCTTCGGCTTCTCGTGTTTTAGCTCGCCCTATCGCGGCTTGTTAATTCGCTCCTCTATCTTCGTCCAAATGTCATGTCCACTGCTATCTCTGAGTGCGTAGCTCACCCAAATTATTCTCGCTGGGTGCAACGAAACCCTTCTTTATAGCGCTCCATTGATCTTCTACGGTTTCACCTTCCGGAATATCCGTAGCACGGTTCTCCAGGGGTTGTCTATAAACCACGTGGTCATTTTTTTGGAGATTCCGAAACAAAGCCCCCGCGTGGTCTTTCGTTCATACAAAAAAAAAATTGTATGGACCGTGGTCTTTGCCAGAAACACCCCCCAGGTAGACCACGAGGTTTGTGGATGGCCCTTCCAGATCCTAAACAAAGCACCTTTTCACCTCAGCATCTTCCAAACGGCGTGTGTTGAACCATGCGATTTTCTCCTCATGTCGATATGTCCTTAGCAATGCGCAGCCCAGGTATTTGTAGCCCAGTCAAAACCTTTTTATTACAATGTCACAATTTCATACTGATTTGTTGATTTCATTGATACATTTGTTTCTGCATCAGTGCATTAAATTCTATTTACTGAAACACGTCCGAGATCTCACTTTGACGAACTTGTTCTACATCGTTGCATCCGATACGACAAGCTCGAATCGGACGAACACGAACTAAGATTTTAAGCCTGCATTCTTCGTCCCCCGGGGAACCCGAAACGTTGAAATGTTCCTTCGACAAACATTTCAACTCAAGCAATGTTTTGTCAAAGTTGTATGATATGACCAGTTTGCGTCTGGATCACCACCAACAACGGAACAACATTCTAGAACAGTAGCAGTTTCGGATGGTGCATCGTCCAGCATCCATCCATCCGAGAGCGGGTATCCAACTTTCGAGTTGACGTTGCACCGAACACCATAGACCACCGCTCCCCGCCACGGATGGATGGATGGGCGGATAGTTTTCCTCTTTGTGTATAGCGATATACCGAACGAAGCATTAGAAACTCGAGCAAACATCACAACGACTAGGAACGTAACGACCCGATGACGACGTCGACGGGCAGCAAGAATGAGAACGTCCTCGGCGCTCGGCTCTCCAGCAGGACATAGTTGTTACAAGTGTTTACACTTATCTAATTTCCCCTAGCAGAAACAAGATGTTTATTATGCTCTCGAGAAGAAGAGCCACTAAACTCTGCTCGGCTCGGTACCGACCGACGCTGGAGGAACAAGTCGGCGGCCGGTGCGTGGCGGGGCGCGACGGTGGGAAAGTTCAAAATAACTCTGCTGGAACCGTTTTGTTCGGGATCCGGCTCGCGGGCGGAGGATCCACTTTTGTATGCACACAGCGAAAATGTTTAAATTAAAGACCAACAAAAAGCGAACCACGGCGGTGGCTCGTGCTTCGTTGGAGACGGGGTGAAGGACGAGCGGCGACTGCTGCCAACAACCAATGCAAAGACAAAGTTTTAAATTTCCACGCGGACCAACTTTTTGTCTGCATGTGCAACTTACGTACAGGCTGGGTCGAAATTATTTATAATTGGCTTTCTTATTTTAAAATTTCTGGATGAGTGACATATTTTTTTTTGGTATACAGAAGAAAATTGATGGGAAGATTGCTTGACTTAAATTTCTTTAATCTTTTGGAGATGGATGGGTCACATTAGCCCAGCCGTGAAAATTGATCTTTACAAACGTGTTCTACCTAGACCAGCGATGCAACCAGAAAGGCGAAAACGCCGTCTCCAAAGAATTAAAGAACCTCTTAGAAAACGGTGTCCGGCCATTTGGCTATTCTTTCTAGTTTTACCATTAAGGGAATCAGTTGGCGTTGAAACTTTGATTTTTTGTCGGAGATTTTACCTTATTTGGATCATAGGCTGTTCTTGCGAGTCAAACTGATGTGGAGAACAGTGGCATGCCACTTGGAGTACATCATTCAGTTTTCGAAAAAACGGCATTCGGCCAAATGGCATTCGGCCAAATGACCCGAAACCTTAGAAAACATATCCAAGCGATCTCGGAAAGTATTTCTACTACCTAATGTAACCTTTGCTAAACATTTTTTTGTAACGAATTATTACTTAAATTCCCTAAGATGTTGTTGTTGGTGTTGGTAGTTCCTGAGACAATTTCTGTTCGATATACAGGAATAAAAAAAATGAAAACAAGTTCGAAGAGTTTTTGGAAAATTTGTGCAAGAATATATTTCCAAAACTTTCGACGAATTTGTGGAGAAATTATAGTGATTTTTCAAATTTATTCTGTTCAAAAAATATATCTTAATTGATTTACAGATTTGTGAAAGGAAATTACAAAATTCTTTCAGCAATTATTTAGGTCAGACCGTTAACATTTAAACCGAAACCAGGCCCATATTCGTATTTTTACTCTATGATAAAAAATGGAGCAATTTTGCAAAACGATTCCCGTGCTGATCAAGGAATCACCTTAAGTCCTAAAAAAAATCTGAGACATATCCCTGAAGGAGTTCTAATGCTGATTTGCGACAGGAACATCTCGAATAATTCCCGAAGAGTTTCATGAGGGATATTTGAAAGCTTTCCGGAATTATTTTGAAAAAATTAAGGAAAAATACTGAAAGGACTCAATTTTAGTATTCTGTGAATAACACCCTGAAATATTCCGAAAGAAGTCCTAGGGATGACTCCCAAATGAACTCCATGAAATGAAAAGTTTTGCGAGAAATCGCTTTAAAACAGTCTGAAGAATTTCTTGAGAAAAATCTGGAAAGATTTCTTGACAATATTTTGGGAAAAATCTATGAAATAATTCCTGCAAGAATTCCTGGACCATTCCTGCTACAAATATCTGGAAGAATTTAAACAAAATCTCAAAAATCATTCTTGGAGAAAATATTGGAAAAAGTTTGAAAGAAATCCCTGGAAATTTGAAATTTGAAAATTCTGGAAGAAAACACTGGTTGAATCACGAAAGGATTACATGTAAGAAGTTCAAGACAAATTCTTCAAAGAATTACAAAAAATCCTAATAAAAATTCCGGCAAAAAATTCTGAAAGAATTTTTGGAGAACTTCCTGGCCTGCGAATAGTTCCTTGGAGAACTCCGAGTGAAATATTCAGAAGAGTTCCGTAGGCAATCCCTGGAAATGTTCCAGGCGGAATCCCTTTTAAAGTCCGTGAGAAATCTTTGAGAGAATTACAGAATTTCTAAGTACAGTGCTTGGAAAAACAATTACAAAAATTCCAAAAATAATCTCTGAAAAGGGATTTAATAGAAAACTAATAGCAGGTTTCTTAATAAAATCATTAGGAGAATTCCAAGTACAATTCTCGGGAAATTCCCGAATATAGTCCTGTGAAGTGAAGAACTTTAAAAAAATGAGGCGAAATACTTAAAGTAGACCAGGATGTAACCACTAATGTGAAATCCAGAGGAAATTTCTGAAGAAAAGGCAGGAGAAATCCTACTAAAAATTTCGGAATGAATCCCTGAAAAAAATCTGGTCCAAATTTCTGAAAAAAAAATCCTAAAAAGATCTAATAGTATTCTGAAAATAATCCCTAAGAGAATTCCAGGAGGAATCTCTGGGAGAATTTCAATGAAATACATAAAGATTTTCTGAAGAAATTTCTAGAAATGTTTTGAGAGATTCAAATTCAAAGAATTGTCAGGGAGGAATATTTGGAGGAATACTGGGATTGAATCTCTGGAATAAAATCCGTAATTATTGCCTACAATGATTTCGGAACGCATTCTTACAAGAACCGATTACCTGAAAGTACTCTGGGAGAATTCTGGAGTTGATGATAACAAATTTCTGAAAGAAAAAGATTGGGGAAAAATCCTCCTAAGATTTCCATGAGCAACCCCTGAAAACAATCCGCGGCATATCCCTGAAAGAATTCCGGGAGGATTCTAATGAAGATTTACAAAAAGAACACCTGAAATGATTGCCGGAAGAATTCATGGAGAGATACCAGGAACATTTCCGGGAGGAAATTTTGTAAAAATCCTAAGAAAAATGCTGGGAGGAACCCCTTTAACGATTCCGAAAACAACCCCTGGAAGAATTCCGGAAGAATCTCGGAAGAAGTCTTTGGGGTAACTCCAAAACGTGCCCCAAGAAAAAAATCACGAGAATTTTCGGAGAAACTTCGGAAGAAAAGCCTGAAAGAGAGTTTAGAAGAATTCCGGGATTGATTACAGCAGGATTCCAGGAAGAAATTTCTGTGAGAAAACAGAGGAAAAATTCTCTGATGATTTCTTGAAAGAATTCTGGAAGGACTCCCGGAAGGAATTCCGAAAGAAACCCTTGGAAGAATTCCGATTTAAAATTAAGGTTGATATCTAGAAAGAAATCTGGAAAAAAATAGTAGAAATGTATAGAAACATATGGGAGATTCTCCCGAAAATATTCCGGGATAAATTTGAAACTCCGGATAAATAAAAAAAATGTTGGAGAACTTCTTAGAATAATTTCTAGAGAATTCCGGATTGAATCTTGTAGGAATTATGGTGGGATTATATGGGAGAATTTTAGAAAGAAATTCTAAGAGCTTCTATTCTGTTAATCGCTGAAAATTTTACGAATCAACATTTCAGGTTAACTTGCAAGAGATATCACTGAAACATTTCTTGAAATTCCAGAAGAAAATCCTAGAAGAATTCCAAAAGAAATCCATGCAAAAAAATCCATAAAAAGTCCCAAAATATTTCCAAAAAAATAAAGAATTTTGACAAAAAAAATCGTTAAAGAGTTACTGGAGGATTTCTTAAAAGATTCCTGCTAATAATGCCTTGAAGATTTCAGAGAGAAATCCCGTAAAACCTTCCGGAGTTCCAGAATTCCCAGGAACAATTGTGGAGGAAATCGATATCAAAATTCTGGAAACAACCTCTAAGAAGGGATTCAAGAGAAAATTAATGGAATATTTCCGGAATCCTTGGGAAATTTCCGGAAATAATTTCTTCGACGAATTCGGGTTGGAATTTTTTTTTAAATCCAGAAGAAAAACTTCAAATTTTCCAGAATGGAATCTCAAAAACAATTACTGGAAGAAATTTCTTGATAAATGGCGAGAAAAATCCAAAAAATAATTTCTGAAAAGAATTCCTATGAGAACTTCAGTAGGAGTTCTTGGGAGAATTTCAGTAAAATACTTGATTTATTCCGAAAGGGAGTTCCATAACGAATCTCATGAATTATTTCACGAGAAAATATTTGAAGAATTTCGGAAAGAATGCCTGAAAGAGTGCTTGGAAGAATTCCACTGGAGATTTATGGGAGATGCCTTTGAAAATATTCCGAGATAAATCTTTGGAAAAATTCTAGGATGGATGGAATCTTATCGGAATTCTGGTAGAGTTACATAGCAGAATTTTGGAAAGCAACCCTTGGAAAATTGACGAAAAGAATTTCAGGTGGATTTCCTAAAATCATAAAAATTATAATTCAGGGACAAACTTCCAATGAAATCCGGGAGGAATTTTCAAGAGAATTTCAGCAGCAATATCTGAATAAGCTCTAGGAGAAATGTTTACAAGATATCCTGGGCAAAAATACTGAAGCAAACCGGTGAGAAATTCCCGAAACAATTTTAGAAAAAAATTAAATTTGGTTCCTGGAAAAAGTCTGAAAACATTCCAGTAAAAATTTCAGAAAAACAGAAGGGAGTCATTGAAAGTATATCCAAAGATAGTCTTAGGAATAAATTGGATAAAATACGTGAAGGTTTTTGAAAAAAAAATTGAAAGAACTAACTGGGAAAAGTTTAAGAAAAAATCATGAAAAAATTACGAGAAGCGTCCGCGAGAGTATGGCGAGAGAAATCTAAGGATGAATTCTGGGAGTTATCAGTGGAAAAAAATTAGGAAATATCAGGCCAAAAGTTCTAAGAAGAATCTCTGGAACAACTTTCGGAGCTACACTCGGAAGATTTCCGAAAGAAATAACTGAAAGAATTGTGAAAGGAAACTCATGAATATTTCTTGAAAAAAAAAATCTTTCACAATTCCAGGTGGAATTCCGATGGAAATCGTTCATGAAAACATCCATAGATACATTCTGGAAGGTATTCATAGGAGAATTCTGAAAAGAATTCCTGAGAGAATCATGGCAGAGTTTTTTCGAGGAAATCTTGAATAGTGAAGGTAAAAATGTGATGGAAATTCAAAAAAAAAAAAAAATACAACCACATATTTGGATGACCTCATGGAAAAATCACTGAAAGGATTCCCAGAGTATTTATAGGGTGTAATGCGACAGAAAATTGAGGAAGAATTCGTGGAGAAATTCCTTAAAGATTCCACCAGAATTCCTAGGAGGTTTCTCAAAGAAATTCTTATAAAAATCCCGGGAAAACGGTTGAAAATTTTTAAAATAAGAATTCTAGAAAAATGTCACGGTGGCTTTCCACGTAAGCTGTCCTTGAAATAATTCCGGGATGTATTATTGGAAGAGTTTTGGTTGAATTCCAGGAGGGGTTGCGATTAAAATCTCTGTAATAATCACCAAGAAAATCTTCAAGAAAGTTTAGAAATGAACCTCTTGAAAAGTTAAGAAAAAAACGTTGATGAATTCCTGTACAAATTTTGGTTAAATCTGTATTAGAATTACGGGAGAAACCATTGGAAACATTTTGAAAGAAATCCCTGGAAGAATTCCGAATGATATTTCCAAAAAATCCGGGGAAATTTTGGAAAGAAAATCAGAGGGGAAGAATTCGAGGAGAAATGTGTACAAGAATAACGGTTGAAATCCTTGAGGAAAATTTGAGACAAATTGATAAATGTGCGATTTTTTTTCAAATTTTCGTAAAAAAAACTTGTAGGCATTCGGGATTCTCAACTAGAATTAATAAAATCCTAAGATCCATTTGCGGAAGGAATACCAGGAAATTCAAGTACAAATCTGTAGGCAATTTCTGGAAGAACTCGTAAGAGAAAAGAAAACCAGGAAGAATTTTTGGAATAAGGTCTGGCAGGAAAGTCTAGAAGAGTTTGAAAAGAAAAACCTGGAAAAATTCGGGAAAAATCTGCGGGAGAGTACCGGAATGAATATTTGCAAAATATCTAAGAGCAAATCTTAGAAGTTCCGAGAAGAATTCTATTGAGGGTTCTCATAAAAAACTTTTGAAATATTCTAAGAAAAATGTGTGAAGACATCTGAAGAAAGAGGACTTGCCTAAAAACATATCTGAAATATTTCTGGGAAGAATCCATGAAAGAGGGAAGAAAACGTTGAAAAAGAAAAATACCAGGAGGGCTGCTTGGGGAAATTCCTGGGAATGTTCCTGTCAGAATTTATGTACAAGTCCACGTCAATAAAGGAAAAATTTCGGGAAGAATCTCTGGAAGTATTTTGCCTGAAATCTGTAAAAGTTTTCGGGGAGGTGTCTGAATTCCGGGATGAACCCTGGGCAAATCCCTGAAAGAATTCCGAGGTTGCTGTCTGGATGAGTTTCTGGGTTTCTGGGAAGATTCACAATATGGGAAGTTTGCGATAGCGCTTTTGCCACAAAGTAGCAACTTTGTGTTGCCGTTTTTATTGACCTTTAGATTCTCACACAGTTAGAAGTCTATTATCTGTAAAGTATCTTAAAGAACTTCCTTTCTGGATATTCACTGAAAACTAAAGTTCCCTTTTTCAAAGATTCTTTCATAAGAACCTTGAGGTAAGCCATTAGGATTTCAAGGATTTTCTCTTTCTCAAAGTGAATTCAAGAATTTCATCTTAAGAATGTGCTGATAATTCTTTTTTATAATTTTGGGATTTTTCAAAAAATTATTTTTTTATGAATTTCCGGTAAAAATTCTATTTGTGCAAAATGTGAATCATTTTATATTTTTCAAATTTGATATTGCTTAACATAATTTGGCTTATGCAACGTATTTTTCTTAAAAACTTATATTTCTCAAAAAAAAAACATAATAAGAAATATAAAATTGGCCAGCTGGTTCAAAAATGGTTTTTTTTTTGTGAATTTTTGGTCTTGAAAAACTTTAATTTATTGGAATACGGGTCTAGGGTCTAATTATTTTCGATATACTAATCACTTGGTAGATAAGAACATACAGAATTTCACTGCATTGGTTTTATGTGTAAAGACTCTTTACTAGGCACACAGACTGGAGTGCGAACATCAACGGAGGACGAATTTTAAGCTGGTTTTCGAAATAACTGGTACACGATGAATCAAATGTGGTGTATGGTTCAATGAAAAGAAACCTGCTACGGTAGATAGAACATGGTTCGTACAACGTTGGATATATTGAATTCAAATGAGATTTTGGTGTTTTTCGCGACCTTATTTATATATATGAGTTCTTAAATATTGTTCTTGACGGAGTCGTTTGAGCTTGCGTGTACAGTAGCGGAACCCATTGTGAGGCAGTCGCAAATGCAACGTTTCCTGTTCCTGTATGCGCATCCTGTAGCAGTCCCACCGGAATAAAGAAGACGACGTGTGTACCTAGTTTACACCGACTCGGCGAGGGCAACGAGTGGCGGCAGAGTTTGCACGAGGGATAGTGGAAAAGTTTTTCCTAATTGCATGCCACTACTGCACTACTACTAGGGGAGAGATGATCAGAGAGCACACTGTTGGTATATGCCCGTGAGGGTCCCAAGGGAGTTAAAATTGCACACCATATCACCACCGACCGCCGCGCCGCACTACAATCAAATCCTTCGGCAAAGAACTCGGGACAGCCTCGGGCGCTGGCTGGCTGGCTGCTGGAGGAAAGAGAATGCTTGTAATTTTGAGGGATAATTTCAGGTCTCGTGCTTTTTAATATCTTTCCGGAGATGCGGCGTGATAGCGTCTATTTATGGAAATTTGAGCCTCTCTGCTGGATGAGGATGATGGCAGTAGGCTTGTGAGAGATTGCCATTACGGGTCTCGCCCCGGTAAGTTATTATCTCGAGTGCCAGATGTGATCAATGTGTGCCCTGTGCCGTGGTGGGTGCGTTTGAACCTCCCGTAGTGGGATGTGTTCCTATGTCGTCGGCGAAAGATGTCAACATTGCTGCAGGAGGAGTTGGAAATGAATCATGTCTTAATTGCAAGACATGTAAATTTATGGGTTGGGTTGGCAACCTTATGTCAATAGTTAAGCAGCGGTGGCGAACCTGAGCTACGTAGATGAGTGGGGAAATTACTCGTTCCAATGTATGTAATTAGTACATCAGAATAATTAGTAACATTTTCTTGGAAATTGTGATCGTATTCATAACTTGGTTTTGCTCACCAAATGTAAAGTAAAATGTTTAATAACAATTCAACAATCATTTTGCTATTGGATTGTTAAAGGACCCATTCACGACATATTAGAGATGCTGTGTCGCCATCCTTTCCTCACAAGATTCGGCACAAATAACAAAGAAACTATTACCGTTTTTCTTTTCTAACCTGGGTTGGAACTGGATTGGCGGAAAATGTGTAAACAAACAACGTCAAACAAACTGAAGTCGGGTTGGGGTTGAAACTGTGATCTGAAAAGAAAAACGGCATATGTGAACCGTAGAGCAATTCGCTGGCAACGAAGGTGATGACGACTGGCCACCTTTCCTTAGTGGTACCCTAAATAAATGTTAGCGGAAATTGATGTGATACGAAGCGTTAAATTGAAACAAACAACTTAGTTGGAATGATGGTGGTTGACAGTAGTGTAGCGGTTAAAGTTTTTGATTTATGTTCGTTTGTTTATGAGAAACATTTAATCTGAGTATAAAGTATATAAGGGGTGTTTTGATTTACAGGGGGTGGCCAAAATGTTTGGGTTAGCCAACTTTTTTTCTCTCACCAAAAAGTTCAACATGCTGTAACTTTTCATAGAGTGCATCAAATTTTAACTCAAATTTTAACTGTTTGTCAACCTATTATATTTGCATCATTGGTACACATTTGAGCTCGATTGGTTAATCTTTCGCGAAGCTAGAACCATTCTCGTAAAACACTATTTTTAGACAACTAATTTTTGAGCTGTCATATCTGGGAGACCAGTGAACCGAATTGAATAAAATTTTGAACGTTTATCAACAATATATTGATGCTTGAAAATTCTCAAAAACATAGGTACTTTTCAAACGTTGAAAAAAAAAATAATGATGGATTGACACTTTTAGTATCTTTCACGATAAAATGGCAACTTTTCGCACCAATGCCATTACATTTTATTTTCGATATCCAAAGATTTTCTATTTTTGTTCTTAAGATATTTATAATAAGATATATTAGAGCCCATTTAGATTAAAGTAAGAACACATTTGGTATGTTTTGTGCGGTATTGTAAATTTGACTCATTTTCCTCTATTTGGGTGAAACTGTCAAATCAGCATAACTTTTTTCAACGTCTTGGAGAATTTTCAAGCATTAATATATTGTTGATAATCGCTCAAAATTTCATTCAATTCGGTTCACCGGTCTCCCAGATATGACAGCTCAAAAATTTGTTTTCTTGAAAAAAGTGTTTAACGAGAACGATTCTAGCTTCACGAAAGATTAACCAATCGAGCTCAAATTTATACGAATGATGAACATATAATAGGTTGATAAACAGTCAAAATTTGAAAATTTTTATTGCACTCTATGAAGAGTTACAGCATGTTGAACATTTTGAGCATGAGCATGAGCATGAGCATAGATGACCGCACAATTCGTAGTTGCTACTCCGTGATTGACCAGAGCAATCGAAATTGCACGAGGAACCAATGAATAGGGCTTGGGACTAGCTTACTATTCTCAATGTACACAGTTCGAGAGCTCTCAACTTTAATAAGGTCAATAACGGCGCCGGCCACGTCCTTACGGTCATCGAGGATGGAAGGGAATGTTAGTAAGACAAACGTTGTTATAAAGACCGCGAATCGCTGCATCCCCACGTTTGTCTCAGGAAGGATTTTTTTGTTAGTAGGGTAAGGTACATTGTCAGTCCGGGAGTCACCTATGGTTGGTGATATGATTTGACAATGGATCAATATACACAAACCGCCGTTAACAACCGACCACTTTTCGACGCAAGAACTAGCCAAAAAGAAAATTCTATCGCGCGTCTCCACTCCACTAGGGAGCAGAAACCTTTAGTCTATTCCACACAGAAATACACTGAACGCGACTCACTTGTCGGCGCCCAGATTTTTTCTCGACCGGCGAACCCGAAGTAACATTTTTCACTCTTTTGTGTAAATGCAAAAAATGAAAGAAAATATTTATTATCAACTAAAAGTGTATTGGAAACTAGCGCCGAAGGGAAGCGAAAAATTCGGAACCGACTCGAACCACGGCGCGCGCACACTCGTCCCGTCGTCGGAGCCCCGCAGAGGGAAGAGGAAAAAAAAAATCGCAAAAATCTAGCAAAGCGAGCGCGCGAAACTTTGCTGCTGCCGAACTACCGCACACTACTCGTTACAGCATGTTGAACATTTTTATGAGAGAAAAAAAGTTGCCTATCCCAAACATTTTGGCCACCCCCTGTCAGTGTTGGTAAAAACTCAAATTCTCAAATCTCATGGTTGAGTTGTTTCACGCGCGATTCTTGACTCGCCAAACTCACCGCTGAAAAAATCATGCACGAGTTGACTCATGATTTCACTCATTCCTTTATTTCTTGGTGTTCTTAATGTTTACATCGAAGTTTTTAGGATTGTATGATAGAACAAAAGCAAATCTAGCGTACAACAACTTTGAATGCCGTTCAAATTGATTTGGATTTGTTTTACAAGCGAACGAGATTTCGGCGCTTGACTCGTGAGTGCGAGATTTTGCATGAAATTCTCGCGCGTGAGAAAACGATTCAGAATCGCGTGCGAGTTTGCTCACGCAGGAGCGGCTCATGAGTGTGATTTGAGTGTGAGTTTACCAACACTGCCCCCTGTATACTTTTGGGTTATTTTTGAATGTTTATTGACCAATAACGATAATCTCTGTAACCTAATTTTATACACCTAGCTGGGGGCGCATAAATTAAAAATGTGCATACAATTGAAAAGGCATAAAAAGATGAAATTTTGTGTACAAATTAAGTACAGGTCTTGCTCCTTGGCATTTGAGATGGGGACAAAGATGTTTCCAGAGAACCCAAAAGAAGGGAGTTCCAAGGAGCTTCAGGTACGTTTCAGGGGGTTGTGTCAGGGGATTTCAGGAGCCAGAGCGTTTCGACAGGATTCATTGGCGTTTCAGTTGGATTACGGGGCAGTAACGGTAACTATGGCATCGGCGGCCAGGGGTTGTTTATGTGAGAGAAAAAAGGGAGGTTGTAGGTATGTTTCAGAGTGGGGGACAGGGGTGGGAGTTCCAGGATTTTTCAGGGGCGTCTCTAGAGGTCCTTACGGGTTTATTTCAGAGGGTTACAGGTAGGTATCAGCGCCGTTCCATGGAGTTTGCTGAGGACTTTAAGGAAATCCAATGAAGCATCAGGGGCGTTTTAGGGCGTCTCTGCCCAAGTAGTCAAGTAGACTAGAAGGGGTTTTGAAAATCATCATAAAACCAAAATAAAAAATATATAAGGTTTTATGACGATTTTCAAAACCAATTGACCAAAGACTAATTGGCCATTAAAATGTTAGATGAGAGGGGGGTTTTATGTGGCCTCCGGGGCGTTTCCAGGAGATTCCAGGGGTCTTAAAGGTGCTTCAAGGGGCTTAGGAGCGTTTCAGGAGGGTTTCAGGGATTTAAGGGCCATCTCAAGGGATTTTCAAAGGCCTCGAAGGGGATAATAATATTTCAACAATAATCATAAAATCTCAAAATGTTTCCATCTCAAAAAATCCGCACCCCAAATTGGCTTCCAGGAAAAATATAAAAGTGTGGGGATGTTCAAAAATAAAAATTAGAAAAATCAAAAACTGAAATTCACGAAATCGAGAATTAAAAAGAATCATCTTCCAAAACATGTTTAAATCGATTTTAGATGACGAAAAATGATATTAAGATCAAAATCAAAAATTTGGGTATTAGAGGGTTAAGGGAGCTTAAGGATTATCTCAGGTGGATTTAATGTGTTTAAGGGGGTCTCAGGGGCGCTGCATGGGTCTCAGAAGCGTTTCAGGGGTCTCAAGGGGAGTTCCAGATGGTCTCAGGAGCGTTCTAAGGTGTTTTAGGGAGTGCCAGGAAATCTCAGGAGCATGGGCTCTTCAGGGTGTCTCAAGAGCTTCAGGAGGCTTCGAAGGGGCTTCGGGGACGATTCTCAGGGGGCTCCAAGGAAGTTACAAAGGATCTCAGCGGCATTTCAGGGAGTCAAATGAGAACTCAGCGTTGAGAGAAGGGGCGCTTAAGAGAGTTTCAGGGTCGTCCCAAGTGGATTAAGGGGATTCCAGGGGGAGTTGCTTTTTAACATATTTAGATTCAATGACCTACATCTCCTACCGCTCTCACTTTAATATAAGCTCAATATCATAGACTAGATTCGAAAAAAGCCGATTGATATTCACGGAGAATATCACTTGGCATTTTTCGAAGGTAGTCGAAAACAATGAGCTTCAATATTGGAGAACCACACAATACAAAAACCTGCGCCACCGTGGCTCTTCTGTGACAAGTTGGGAGAGCAGGGTTTCAAGGGGTACAATATGATTTTAAGAGTGTTTTAAAGGGGTCTCAGGGTCGTCTAATTGGGTTTTAAGAAGTTTCAGGGGGCTCCAGAGGGTTTCAGGAGCCGTTCTGGGAGTCTCAAGAGCGCTTCCGGGGGTCTCAGGAGACCTCTGAGGATCTCTGGGAGTTTGCAGGAGGCACAGGGAGTCCCGGGGGTTCCATGGAAATTCCAGAAGCTCTCAGGGGAGTTTCAGGGGCTTACAGGGTGTACAATAGGGTCTCAGAGACGTTTCAAAGGGGTCCCAGGAGATTGCAGGGGCGTGTCAATGGGATCCCAGAGGATTTCAAGGGCTACCATGCGGTCTAAGGGGCGCTTCATGGCATCCCCGCGGCGCTTCAGGGGGATTCAAGGCGGTTTCAGAGAGCTCCAGGAATATCAAGGCGCTTTATTAAGTCTCTGTGGGGTGGCAGGGGCCTTTAAGACGTGGTATTTACACTAACTTGTGAGTGATGGTAGCCGTGGCAGACAAGAGGAGAATGACGTCGGAACACAATCTTTACGTGTTAACAACCTACTGTCGTCACGGTCACTTGATCGAGGAGCTCTTCATGAGGCATCCGCCTGGATCCGCTTTGAAGGGTAATCCTGGCTTGTGGAAATGGGATTCGAACAAAATGCTAGCGTGTCTATTAGGGTGGCCCACACTTATATGAAAAACAAAAATTTCGAAAAATGCCAAGTGTTACCTCATTAATCAATTGTTTTGGACTCCCAGAAGCTACGTTCAAAATTTGAGCAAAATCGGTTAAGCCTAAAGGGGCGCTCAAAACGCTTGAAGTTTGTTTGGGAAAACTTGGCCATATCTATGCAGATATATTAAGTTTTCGAATTTTGCCGCTAGGTGGCGCTGTAAGCGTTCAATAAATGAACCCTTTTGTATTATGGTCGGTGACTATATGCCAAAGAACTTTGTCGAAGACCGCGAAGTGATCCGATGGCTGTGAAAAAAGTTATACCCTTGGCAAAGTGAGGCACAGACGTTGGATCACTTTGCGGTCTTTGACAAAGTTGTTTGGCAAATAGTCACCTACAATAATCCAAACCATGTCAAGAATATCAAGATAATACCGAAGGGTTTGATTATTGAACGCTTACAGCGCCATCTAGCGGCAAAATTTGAAAACTTAAAATTTCTACATATATTTGGCCAAGTTTTCCCATACAAACTTCAAGCGTTTTGAGCGCCCCCTTAGGCTTAATTGATTTTGCTCAAATTTTGAACGTAGCTTCTGGGAGTCTAAAACAACTGATTTAGGAGGTAAGACTTGGCATTTCTCGAATTTTTTTTTTGTTTTTTTTTTATATGAGTGTGGGCCACCTTAGTGTCTATCCATTAATATACAAGGATGATATAGTGACTGGCTTTGAAGATGAAGCGTGAATTGACTCGATGTATGAACAGCCGAAAAGGTATTCTGAATGAACGAATCTTGGGAGCTCAATGAAGTCATTGGGCTGCCCAAGATTCGCCATTGTTGAAGATTGAAGCTAGAGTGTAACAACCTGAAGTACAGCATTTCAGTGGGGCTCTACCCCATTTGGCATAATGCCATTTGGCATAACGCCATTTGGCATAAAAGCCATTTGGCATAACGGTCAATTGGCAAAACAAAGATTATGCGTATTCTTAAAAAGAAGGTTTTTCTTCGTATTATGCCAAAAGGCATTATGCCAAATGGCCGTTATACCAAATGGCCTTTATGCCAAATGGCATTATGCCAAATTGGGTAGAGCCTTTCAGTGGAAGCTTACATCGACTGAGTTACGGATAGATTCAGTCTATGCGAAGCGAGCAAAGACGCCAACTAAGGAAGGTTTCGCCAGTTTGAGGATACAAGTTCTGAAGTATCGGATGGCAACAAGTAGTCTCGTTGGAGCTCTGCTCTACATATGTATATCTCCGTCTTTGCTAGGCCGGAAAGTCAATTCGCCAACCCTGGTGGATTGAGTGGCAGATAAATGTGTTGTTCGCTACCTGAAGACAACAAAGCAGTGGAAACTATCGTATGGCGATGACCGGATGCTGATTTGGCCGGCGACGCTGGAACCAGAAAATTATGTTTGATAATGGAGAGATTTGTGTCTGGTTTGTGATGGTGTTCATCATGTTATAGTCAGAGCAGAGATGGTCAGAGTAGAAGCCTAGTTCGTCCACTAATTTCATTACTTCGAATTTCAATCTCCCTGAATGTTCATCTTTAATTTTCCCTACATTCCAATCAACAAAAGCTCCAGTCAACCATCAGTCAGTTCATCGATCAACAACCAAGAAGCGCATTTCTTTTCTTTTGTTCTCCTCATCATCGAGCCCAGAACAATGGAAAATAGCGAATTAATACAATCAGCCGGCATAATCTCGCGAAAGCAATTTCATCATCCCCAGTTCCCAGCTCCAAGGATTCCGAAGCTATTTGAACCGCACACGGGACTGGCAGTTCCCCGTTGAAACGAATCATTCGTGCATTTCGCGACGTTTGATGCCCAGGGAGAAAAATCGCGGGAGAAGTGCGACACAAAAGAATGATAAAGGAGTCTCTCGCCGGGACTTGGTGCGATGAGGATTGCTCATAGTGGGAGAAATGCGGGGTGACTGCGCCCGGCCCGACGTTCGGTGATTCGGTGAAACGTTGTTGGTTGATAAGAGAACTCGACGTACCTAGTAGCAGCGCCATTTATGCCCGGCAACTGCGCTGGCAAGCGAAACACTTCGAGAAAATCTTTTGTGTACTTCGGGAACGATTTACGATTCGCTTCCAGTATTTATTGCACCAAAGTTATTTCATTTTTCCTCCCACTTGCGTTGCTGGTACCACCCCAAGTAGGTACCTAGGGGGTGTGTGTGCGTTTGGGTGAAGTCTAGCTGGAAGGAAGGCACGAGGCCACGCTTTTGGGGTCGTTATGTTGTAGAGTATACTTTCTGGGTTCCTCAAACGCGGTTGAGAAGCGAAAGGTTGGCTTTGGTTGCCCAGCAGTTGAATCTTGAGTTTTGGGTGATTCTAGGGAAAATAAGCAAAACGAGAACCTTGAGAAAGAGAGTACATGTTGGTAATAAATGCACAATTGAATTCGAAATTTTAAATTTGATATAACTTCCTTCGACTTTCACTATGAAAATTGTATTTCAACTACTAGGTACTTGTGTTTCTTGGAGTCTGCAATAATATCTACAATTCAATCGAGAACGGACTTGCCGAGAATAATCACTTGAGCGTTATTTAATTCACTTCATCAAGTTTTCATCCGTAGAAGGAACACTACAGGCGTGAGACCGTTATAAGCATTTCACTTTATTTTTATCGATGATAGCACAATCAGTACGTTATTGTTGTTAGTCGTTTATTACAGCTGAGTACAACATAAACTTTTTTAAAAAGCGGCTCTTAGTTAAATTTCTCTGCTGTACATCCGACAAAATCCTTACTTTCACACTACGACGGAAGAACTAATTCGTACGGCATCATATTTTACGAGTTTACAAAACAAAACGAAAGTCGTGAACTTCTGTCAACGACCAAAATTTTTGAAGCACAATTTAGTGCTGATTTCGAAACCGACCTTCAAAAAATTTAAATAGAACAGTTTTTGAGTTTTAGCTCATTATCGAGATTTGCAACTTTTCAAAATATGTAATTTACCAAAATTCAAACATATTGCGTTTTGTTCAACCAATTTCAAATCTTTTTCCATAAATTAAAAGCTGAATACAATACCATTCGATCCTCTGAATACAGGTTTTGCGTCAGATTGATGAAATTCAAGATATTGGCGAGTTTTAGGGACGTTCTTCTTAAATTTCAGCAAAATTCCCAAAATTTTTTGAAGAAATGTTTTTTTTTTTCAATAAGAAAAAAAACAACTTAAAAATTCTTTCTCGACGTTTATTTGACATATCATATGTAGGCGAGTTACATTAAAAATTTCAGCTCAATCTAAGCATTGATTACGGAGAATGAGATGTTTGAAGTGAGCGACTTTGCCTAAAAATGGAACGAAAATCGTTTTCAAATCATCAACCTTGTATGGAAAGTCGAAAAAAATTCCGCTCTACTGTAATTTTTTTCTTCCGCGTTTTCGAACTCAGGGCATGATTCTACACCAAAAATGATCATCAGCTTACCGAGTTCAAAAATGCTGTAAACTAGTGTTATCCATTTTTGACATCAACGTCAACCTTAACCCGACAACGCCCAAGGTGTCCCACAATTCAAATTTTCATAAATAGTTTTTATTAACAGTCCAGGTTTAATCAAATAAACTTGATTTCATAAAAAAAAATTGGGTTTCCATGGTGTAGCTCCAAAAATAATCCTCAATGTGGGTCCTCAACATCTGATCATTTTTTGAAGTTCTCTTTTACACTCTCGTTGTATTCTGATCCATGCATTTATAATAAATGAAAGAGAAGATAACCACTCAAAAATAATGACTGTCAGATGACATCATGGTGGCACGGTAAAGGCTGGGTATGCTGCGCAATTCAGATCCCATTGTGATCCACTAGCCTCTGCCCAGCAACTCCTAACCCTACCTCCACGCGGTACCGGCCGGAAACTATGAGCAACCTTAGGGAAGATCGGGTAACCAACCCCGGTGGGAACTTTGGTCATAGGCTGACAGGGAAGGAGGGGTTTGCTTCGGTAAACCTGAGCGTCTGTTCTCCTGGAGGAGCGGCTCACAACAGCGTCTGATCCCCATGTTAGGGGCGGCTGATCTACGTCCGAGTGCCAGGGAAGGACTCTAAGCTCAACTGTGCACTATGGTCCTCCGGAAAGTAGGGGGTTGGTGTCAGGCCCTACGAGCCAGCCGTAAAAAACCATTGTAACGGAAAATCAGCGACAGAATAATACGAACCGAGACCAACGGCAACGACCACAGCGAACAAAAAGGACTTGCGATTGGAAACTCGGTACGTGGAACTGCAGATCTCTCAACTTCATTGGGAGCACCCGCATACTCGCCGATCTACTGAAGGACCGCGGGTTCGGCATCGTAGCGCTGCAGGAGGTGTGTTAAACAGGATCCATGGTGCGAACGTTTAGAGGTAATCATACCATCTACCAGAGCTGCGGCAATACACGCGAGCTGGGAACAGCTTTCATCGTGATGGGTGATATGCAGAGGCGCGTGATCGGTTGGTGGCCGATCGACGAAAGAATGTGCAGGTTGAGGATCAAGGGCCGATTCTTCAACTTCAGCATAATAAACGTGCACAGCCCACACTCCGGAAGTACTGATGATGACAAGGACGCATTTTACGCGCAGCTCGAACGCGAGTACGATCGCTGCCCAAGCCACGACGTCAAGATCATCATAGGAGATTTGAACGCTCAGGTAGGCCAGGAGGAGGAATTCAGACCGACGATTGGTAAGTTCAGCGCCCACCAGCAAACGAACGAAAACGGCCTACGACTCATTGATTTCGCCGCCTCCAAAAATATGGCCATACGTAGCACCTTTTTCCAACACAGCCTCCCTTATCGTTACACCTGGAGATCACCACAGCAGACAGAATCTCAAATCGACCACGTTCTGATTGACGGACGGCACTTCTCCGACATTATTGACGTCAGGACCTATCGAGGCGCCAATATCGACTCCGACCACTATCTGGTGATGGTCAAACTGCGCCCAAAACTCTCCGTCATCAACAATGTACGGTACCGGCGACCGCCACGGTACAACCTAGAGCGAATGAAGCAACCGGATGTCGCCTCAGCATACGCGCAGAATCTCGAAGCCGCGTTGCCAGACGAGGGCGAGCTCGATGAGGCCCCTCTAGAGGACTGCTGGAGTACAGTGAAAGCAGCCATCAACGACGCAGCCGAGAGCACCATCGGATACGTGGAACGGAATCGACGGAACGAATGGTTCGACGAAGAGTGCAGAACGGTTTTGGAGGAGAAGAACGCAGCGAGGGCGGTAATGCTGCAGCAAGGGACTCGACAGAACGTGGAACGTTACAAACAGAAGCGGAAACAGCAGACCCGCCTTTTTCGGGAGAAAAAGCGCCGCCTGGAAGAAGCGGAGTGTGAAGAAATGGAACTACTGTGCCGTTCCCAAGAAACACGGAAGTTCTATCAGAAGCTCAACGCATCCCGCAACGGCTTCGTGCCGCGAGCCGAAATATGCAGGGATAAAGACGGAGGCCTCTTGACGGACGGACGTGAGGTGATCGAAAGGTGGAAGCAGCACTTCGATCTGCACCTGAACGGCGTGGAGAACGTAGGCACGGGAGCCCACGGCAACGGAAGGAACGACGACGCCAGTGCAGCGGAGGACGGAAATGAACCAACTCCCACGCTGAGGGAAGTTAAGGATGCCATTCACCAGCTCAAAACCAACAAAGCAGCTGGTAAAGATGGTATCGCAGCTGAACTCATCAAGATGGGCCCAGAAAAGTTGGCCACCTGTCTGCATCGGCTGATCGTCAGGATCTGGGAAACCGAACAGCTACCGGAGGAGTGGAAGGAAGGGGTAATCTGCCCCATTCACAAGAAAGGCGACCATTTGGAATGTGAGAACTTCAGGTCGATCACTATTTTGAATGCTGCCTACAAAGTGCTATCCCAGATCATCTTCCGTCGTCTGTCACCTAAAACAAATGAGTTCGTGGGAAGTTATCAAGCCGGCTTCATCGACGGCCGGTCGACAACGGACCAGATCTTTACCGTACGGCAAATCCTCCAGAAATGCCGTGAATACCAGGTCCCAACGCACCACCTGTTCATCGACTTCAAAGCGGCATACGATAGTATCGACCGCGCAGAGCTATGGAGAATCATGGACGAAAACGGCTTTCCTGGGAAGCTGACTAGACTGATTAAAGCATCGATGGACGGAGTGCAAAACTGCGTAAAGGTTTCGGGTGAACTATCCAGTTCATTCGTATCTCGCCGGGGACTGCGACAAGGTGACGGACTCTCATGTCTACTCTTCAACATCGCGCTGGAAGGTGTGATGCGACGAGCCGGGCTCAACAGCCGGGGAACGATTTTCACAAAATCCGGTCAATTTGTGTGCTTTGCGGACGACATGGACATTATCGCTAGAACATTTGGAACGGTGGCAGAACTGTACACCCGCCTGAAACGCGAAGCAGCAAAGGTCGGACTGGTGGTGAATGCCTCAAAAACAAAGTACATGCTGGTGGGCGGAACCGAAAACGACCGGATCCGTCTGGGTAGTAATGTTACGATAGACGGGGATACTTTCGAGGTGGTGGAGGAATTCGTCTACCTCGGATCCTTACTGACGGCTGACAACAACGTGAGCCCTGAAATTCGGAGGCACATCATCAGCGGAAGTCGGGCCTACTACGGGCTCCAGAAGAAACTGCGGTCGAAAAAGATTCACCCACGCACCAAATGCACCATGTACAAAACGCTAATAAGACCGGTGATCCTCTACGGGCACGAGACATGGACCATGCTCGAGGAGGACCTGCAAGCACTCGGAGTTTTCGAGCGACGCGTGCTAAGGACGATCTTCGGTGGTGTGCAGGAGAACGGTGTGTGGCGGAGAAGAATGAACCACGAGCTCGCTGCACTTTACGGCAAACCCAGCATCCAGAAGGTGGCCAAAGCCGGAAGGATACGGTGGGCAGGGCATGTTGCAAGAATGCCGGACAACAACCCTGCAAAGCTGGTGTTTGCAACTGATCCGGTTGGCACAAGAAGGCGTGGAACGCAAAGAGCACGATGGGCGGACCAGGTGGAGCGTGACTTGGCGAGCATTGGGCGCGACCGAGGATGGAGAGCGGCAGCCACGAACCGAGTATTGTGGCGTACTATTGTTGATTATGTCTTATCTTAATGATGTTGAACAAATAAATGTATGTAATGTATGACATCATGGTTTTCTACAGATATCTTTCTGTATCAAAAAGCTTATTTCCTCTCCGTTTTTCTATTTTTCTCTTAGTGAGCGTCCTCTCCCCCATTGCAGCATTTTCCCTTACCCAATATATGGATCGTCACATAATCCTATACTACCAAACAAGCCACCCCCCCCCCCCCACCCCCTAAAAAGCTACTTCATTTAAGGACGCTGTCCTACTCTCGAACACTCATCCGCTCTAACTCACGTTCTGTTTTAATCCTTTTTCTTCCTCTATCGAAATTGTTCAGAGACTCTTCATAAACTACGAAATGCTATTGAAGGAGGTAATGGGTCTACAACAGTGTAACGCTTCACATGAAATTTCAAAGGTTTCTACCCGAGCACGAATGAATAACTGAAACATAACTGGAGCATACCAAAGTCAGGTATCATACCAAGACAAGGTATTGGTCGGTTATCCAGGTATTGAAAATAACTCATTTTGGTATTTTATAGGTATTGTGCCAACCTCACCGAGTTATTGGTTTGGTGTTGAGGACTGCTTGAGTTATTATTCAGTTATGGACAAATCGCTATTTGTATGGAAAAATCACAAATTATTATTCAGGTATTGCAATACCTGATGTCATTATTCACGCGTTATGCCCAGAATACACATCAGTTATTATTTTTGGTATTTTACCTCTTATGCAGGGCTACTTAAAACCTCATTCAGGTTGTAGGTATTCGGTTTTCCATACCTGAGTTAGTTATTCTGCAGCTATTTTCTCCTGCTCGGGTATACAGAAGATTTTTTAAATCAATTCCGAGAGAAATGTCAGGAGGATGCCCCACAGGAATTCTGGGAGAAATATATGAAAGAATCCTGAGAGGAATGGTGGTAAAAACTCGGCAGGAAGTCCTGAAAGAATCACATAAGAAACCCTGAAAGGAATTAATGGAGAAATCTCGAGAAGGATCTTTGATAAAAATCAGAAAGAATATTTCAAGGAAAGTCAGCTGGAATCCCGGCACTTATACCATAAAGAACTCCCATTGGATTCTCTGAAAATATCTTGGCAGAAATCGTCGAAAAAATACCTGGAGGAATCCGTGAAGTAATCCCTGATGAAATGCCGACTAAAATTCCTGAAATAATCTTTTCAAAAACTTTCAAAGCTATTCCGATAGAAATCCCTGGATCTATTCCTGAATGATTCCTGTAGCGAATATTGAAGAAATGCTGGCTGTAAGCTAAGCAGGAGTTCCTAAAAGAATCATGGAATGAATCCCGGAAGGAATTATTGAAGAAATCCTTGAAAAAAAAACTCGAGATGATTTTTTGAATCCCATCAGAAATTCCGACACGTTTACCAAAAATATCCAGGATTGTCCCGAAGAAATCTCGGCAGAATTCTATATTCTATTATATTTATTTTCGGGAGAAACCTCTTAAGGAGTTAGAGCTGAAGTACCGAATAGAATACCCAATCCTTATAGGATTTTCTAAAGCAATCCCTGCAAAAATCTCTGAAGAAGAGATCTCATCCCATCCCATCCCATCTTGAAGAATGCTGCGAAGATTCGCGAGAGAAATCCATTGGAAATGTCTGAAAAATACATTCAGGAAGAAATTCCTGAAGGTATTCTGAGAAAATCTCATCTCATTTAATCTTATCTTATTTCATCACCGTACTATCTACCCTAACACTGTACTCTCTACCCGAGCAGAGTCTAACAACAAAATGATAGCAAATCGAAAACTCGATTTGTATTCAGCAGCAAATTGATATCACATTTTGATATCAGTTTGTCTTGACTAAATGTGATTTCAAATTTAGATTTCGTTTTGCTATCACTTCAAACTATTGTAAAAAGTAAATGTTTCAGTTATTTTAAAACTTCTAGGCAATCTTGTATAATAACTCTAAGAGTATATCATTAGTGTAATAATCTTATGGTATTCAGGATGTCATATCAATTGGAAAACCCCTGTATTTAACGATTTTTCCATATTTTCGTACTGATAACAAAAATAGTTATCAATTTGCTATTACTGATAGCAGGAATTGTTTTCAACTTGCTGTTACGGGAACATTTTTCTGCTCTCATTTTTGATGTTTTAACCGTTAAAACGACCAAAACTACAACAACCTGAGTTATCATAATTTGCAATATCATAACATCAAAATTTGTTTTCAATTTGCTGTCAGACTTTGCTCGGGTATCTTACCGTCATCCCTGCTCTCTATTCCAACTCTCCATGCTAACTCTACTCTCTGCCCTACCCTCTATCTGAACCCGCTACCCAGCCTCTACTTTTATTCGATACTCACCCTATACTCTAACCATCCATTTTAGCCTCTGCCCCAATCTTCCACCCTACTTTTTACCCTAACCTTCTACCTTACCCTCTATCCTACCCTATGCCCTACTGTCAATCTTAAATCTCTACCCTACGCTCTACCCTACCCTCTGCCCTACCGTTCAACATCATCCTCTACCCTACCGTCAATCCTAATTCTGTACCCTACCCTCTACCGTAATCAATTTCCCTTTTTTCTAGTCGCTACCCCACCCTCTATCCTAAATTTCCAAATTTTATAGAAATCTATTTCAAAACTTCGCGTTTTATCTTGCCCCACCCGTTTCAATTTGCCCCGGTGTACCTTAGGACGCTGGGTGGATATGGGTTGAGCTTGTAGCTGTTACTCTAGTATCACCATAGCAGCTATATTATCAGTTAAATATCAATCATATGCGACCGTATGTTGGCTGGGAAAGGTGCCGAAGTCTACCCAGACTGAGACCTTAACATTTTCGGATAGCCCGAAGGGTAGCCGGACGTTTACGACAAGTAACTGTAGAAGTGTGTGGGGAGGACTTACCAGGCGGAACACGCATTGTCAAGAGGATGTTAACCGCAAGAGTGAATGTCAGTAATACGGCCAGGCATGTCGGAAAGCTAGAAAGGGTGGGCCTGAAAAGGCCGGCCTGTTTCGAGTCGAAGGAAACAAGGCAACCATGTGAAGGTCCTCAGTCACTACAGGTTAGGGTGGATCAAGAGGAGGACATCCTCTGGACCCTAGTGGACGTGCAGAAGAAGAAGAGGAGAAAGAAAGAGGAACAAGGGCTTGTGAACATTAAGCCAAGGAAAGATAGGAGGGCCGGTGCCGAGTGTGAGAAGGGTGAAGCACTCGTCATCTAGAGGACGAATCTGAGTAATCGTGATCTTGAGGCTATGAAGAGCGATGCCAAGCTCGTGGATCTTGGATCCGACGCAACGCACGCAGTATTCGACGTACGGGCGTAACGATCGTTGATCTCAAACAAGACAAAACCCGCAAGGACACCGTCTACAAATGTTTGACGGAAGAGGTCCTTGGTGCGGATGTTGTGACGAGGGCTTTCATCGCAGAAGCGACTCTAAAGCTAGACAAGATCATGGATGCGGAAGAGCTTATCGCGGCACTGCAACAACAGTGCGAGGTGCAGTTAGCCCCCACCGCCGATCGGCTATGGAAAAGCCCGACAGGGATAGGGACTGGTTCAGCTACCTGTGGCGGATACTGGTTAGTTCGTTGAAGTAGATTCACAAGTTGTGGGATTGTAAAGGCACCCATAGGCGATATGGAAGTTAAGGTGTAGCTGCACAAACCCTCCCTAGTACTTAATTTGTTCCGGAAAATCTTAGAACAACTAGCACCCGACGGGGAATCCAAGGTGGCCAGCCTCAGTTTTTTTTTTTTTTATAAACATATTTATTTGGAACACATTCACAGTTATGTAAAATACATTTTACAAAACGTTACAAAACTTAAAGCAACATATAATCTAACATAAAATCTAATGCGTCTATAGTCAAATTTTCTGCATCTAAGATAAACTTTATATAAACTATGAACAATTTGAGAGCTTTGTTTTTCGCACTAATGTTGATGTTTTTGAGTTCTGGTAACGAAAAATCCTTATATCTATGTCTTCTACCTGTGATTGTCTCTAGTTTGGGAAGGACATGATTCCATAGATGTCGTATTCGAGAGCGTAACGCAAATTTATGTTCTAAATCCTCGTTTGCACTACGACAGTTTTGACAAATCGGGCTCTGCAACCTATTTTGCCGAAACAGCAAAGTAGCGTGAGGTATTTTACCATTGACAAACAAATAAAACAATGATTTTTCTTCTGATGATAAGGTTTTGTTTCGTATGTTACTCCAAACCCTCTTCCAAGAGACAGTATTATTATCTGTTACTACCTTTGGTGATGTCAACTTTGTTTTGTAGTATTTATGGAGCTCTTTTGCTGATAGATGTTCGATCGTATACTCGGAAAGATATGGAACTTCTTTTGCAATAACTTTGAGACAAGGATATAACGCAGGAATTGCTTGAATGTGAGGTGGATTGCTCAAAAACTGATGAAAAGAGTGCGCGAATGGTAAGTTTTGCTCACATTGCAAAAATCTGTTTACTAACAGTGCCTTACATTTTTGCATCGGCAGATGAAGATTTAAGCCTCCCTTATCAATAGGAAGGGTCAGTTGATCTAAAGCTACTCTTATAGGATATCTGCCCCAAATAAAATATCCTATTTGTGATGTCATTCTTGCTAGTATAGCATTTGGAACACTTAAAATTGATGCTACAAACCATAACCTGGCGGTAATGAACGTATTTAGTAGGATAACTTTTTGGAGCAGAGAAAGAATCCTGGGTTTATAAAGCCACATTAACCTTGACGTACTCCGAACTACTTCAGTCCAGTTATGTTCGATTGTCTTTTTGAGAGAATTGAAAAAAGTTATGCCTAAGATTTTAACCGAATCGTTAACGTTCAACCATCCATAGTTATTGTAACCATCACTATTTATTCCTATGTTAACTGCTATCGTTTTATTCAAATTAAGGACCGCTCCTGCGCAAACTCCAAAATCTTCAAAAGTTCTCCTAATAGTTTCCACCTTGTGATCATCGACTATTATTATCGATATGTCATCTGCGTAGGCAACGACTAGCTCCAAACGATTGTTACAGATTGTTTGCAGCTTCTCAATCAGTGGATGCAAATATATAACAAATAAATGCATGCTCAGGGGGTCACCCTGACGTATAGATCTTTGGACGGGAAAACTCTGAGACAGATGTCCATTTATAAGGAGTCGTGAGCACGAGTTTTGCATGATTCGTTCTAACAATCCGATCAGGTCATCGTTAAAACGAATTTCCCTCATTACGTTTAATAGGTACCGTTGATCCACACGATCAAACGCGTGATCTAGGTCGAAAGATATAAGCCTGCCTGTCTTGCGCTTGCAATTAAGTTCGACAATTTTGTCTTTGATTCCTAAAACCGCCTCAAAGATATTTTTACCATTATTGGAACATTTCTGATTTTCATTCAAAACGTGATTATTTATCATTATTTTCTCCAAGCGTGCTTTTAGAATTCGAGCTAGTAGTTTATAGTCACAGTTTAGTAACGTGATGGGCCTAAAAGATTTAATCGATGAATGGTCGGAGTTTTTCTTGCACAGGACAATTACTCCTTCCAAAAACTCTGGAGGTAAGTTCCCCTGAATCGCCTCATTCAAAATCAAGTTCAACTGTCGATGAATGATGTCAAAAGCTTTAACGTAAAATTCTTTAGGTATTCCATCACTTCCCGGCGATTTCTTAGCCGCCGCGGACTGAATGGAGAAGAAAATTTCTTCCGTAGTAATTTCGTTCATCGCATGGTTATTAGCCTCACAGTTAATGTCGATTGTTCGATTGCTGGGAAAATTTGTGTTTGGTTCATGATTCTGGGCAGTATAAAGCTGATTAAAATAGTTAAAAACATGTCCTTCAATTTCAGCAGCATTCCGCAAAACTCTACCATTATGTGATATTTCAGTGATAGTACTATTCTTTTTCCGTCTAGCTCGGTCAGCCAACTGGAAGGTTGAGAGTTTTTCCCCGGATATAATCTTATCATTGAGCCTCTCAAAGGTTTGCGAAAAGTGGTTTTGCAACAAAAGCATTTTACCTTTGATTTTGTTAATTTCTGCTGTTCCCCTTGGATTTTGATAGAGATTATCATAAGCTATTCTAAGCTGACGGTACAACATTTCATTCTCAGCATGAAACCTTCGAAAAGTTTCGTTTGTTTTCCACCGAAAAAAACTTCTTATTTTCGGTTTGGCAAAAGCCACCCACCACGATATCCAACTATTGTAATTTCTACGTTCGCGAAGCCAACGGTTCCATTTGATTTCGAATTCTTGCATGTTATCTTCGGTTAAAACATGAGCACGTATTGACCAATACCCGTTTCCACAAGATCGGCCTTGATTTGGCAAGCAACAACGAATTTTGTAAGGTTTATGATCTGAGAACGATGTTACATAAAATTCCGCTGTTCGTAACTGTGCTACCAATGATTCAGTGATGTACAAGCGATCAATACGAGATGCACAGTTTGGTCGAATAAAACTGTACTGAATTTGATTTGGTTTAAGCAGATCCCACGTATCTTTAAGATTCAAATTACTAAGTAGTGTGCCCAAAGCCGGACTGAAGTTACTCGAGCCAGTTGAATCCTTGTGGGAAACAACACAATTAAAATCACCACCCAACACCAAATGTTCGGAAGTCGACTGTAAATAAAATGGTAAAATATTCTGAAAGAAGTTTTCCCTACTAGCGTAATTCGCTGTTCCCGATGGAGCATAAACATTGACAATCTTAACCCCACCATCCAAAGTAACTGATATTACTCGACTTTCTATGCTTCGTTGAACATTTGAGAACGACATGTGAGATTTCAAGGCTATCGCCGTGCCACGTTTTTGGTTGTCAACGTTCGTTATTACATTGAAACCCGGAATAGCAAGGTATGGACTCTCAACTTCCTGCAACAAGACTATATCTAAATCTACCGATCTAATGAACGTGCGTAAGGATTGTATCTTGGTGTTGTTCGAAATTGCGTTAGTATTGATAATGGCTATGTTGTAGCTATGATTGAGATTGCTCATCGCTCTCCTATTTACCTACTCTCTGCTTCTTTGAACGATCCCGACCTTTCGTAACAGTGATAAACTGTTGATCTGATGAGCTGTCGTATGAGTTAGCATCACTATCCGATATTCCCATTGAACAATTAGCATCACCGGTGCCACCACAGACAACGTCCAGTGGTTTTTTGAACGATCCGGTTGGACTAACATCAGTTCTTACCGGTGTAGGGGTAATCATTGTCGATACCCTAGTAGCACATATGTTTTAGAAGAGTCGAAATAACTCCAATATGACCAAATTTGGTCATATAAGAGTCACAAAAACTGATGTAGAACATGTGTGCTAGTGGGGTACCTCTCTCTCTTTTGAAGAATTTCTGCTCCGGCTTCGTCGATCCTTCGGTTGTTTTTGTTTTTCGGTTGTCGATTCCGCGCTCACCTGCTCAGCCCAGCTCTCTCCCTTGAGAGCATTGCTGAGTTCCGGAACGTTCGGCTGATCGTTACTTCCTTGCTGAGAGACACTCACAACCTCCACTGGTGCTTCTTCCGACGATGTGGCCTTTTCGCTCGCATGATCTGTGATCTCCATGATGTTCTCTTCGTTGGCTGCCGTAACGATCGATGTACTGCCTTCATCAGCAGCTTTTCGGTTGTGTTCGTTGAGGTCTACGAAGTTCATGGCCAATGGATTCTGCTCGGGGGGTGGTGCGCTTAGCACCCCTGCGTACCCTTCAGGTTTCTGGCGATTTGAGTTTAGCCTTGCATTGAGATCGGTTTTTTGACCGATTAGTTTTTTGTTTTCTACGCATGAAATGCCCGTGTGTATGGCATTCATACAATGTTTGCATGTCTGTGGTTGACCTCTGTAGGTGATTAGTGTTTGTTCTCCCTGTATCGTTACGAACGACTTGATGTGTCTTCGTAGTATCATTTTGGCTACTCGTACTCCCGATGGTCTGCTTTTGAATGTGTAGATGTCTCCCCACATCTGTTCCTGAAGGTTGATGATTTCGCCGTATTGTTTGAGGTACGCAACAATGTCGTCGTTCCGGATGTTTTCAGAGAGGTCGTGGATCTTAACCTCCACTCCTCCATCCTCCATCACCAATTTGACTCTGACTTTGGTTTTGTTGATGATAATCTCGTGTTTGCCGTTATGTTGATCCACAGTATCCTGTGCAATCTTTAGGGTAGAACATTTGACATGAACACAGTTCTGCACATGATTCATCTGCAGTCTGACCACCTGCTCCAGCTTCAAACATAGGGCATTGTGCACGAATAAGTGCAGATCCTCAAACGATGGACGCTTCGGAAAGTTTGTCAGGTCGATCCTGAATGTATTTTCTCTGGGTTTCACCTGTGCCATGTTGCGTTGTGCATTCGCAGATGCAGTTCACAAAATATGTCGCCAGACAACACTGACGCGGCGAAGCTTGCTACACACTAGGTGTACACTACTGCTCAACGAACGACGACTCTCTCTCAGAGCGAAGATTTTGCGTCTTGACGCACCGAACGCTCGATGCAAACTGTTGAAAAAATCACAACTTCAGGTAACACTGTTAAACTTGAACATTCACGCACCCGACAGCGTCCGGGTTGTCCAAGACAACTTCAACGTCGATGACATGTTGACAGGAGCGAACACCGTCTTCAAAGAACGACCCCTCATGAACGATGTTATCGAGCTGACAAACGCTGCGAAAGTGGAACTCAAACTCACCGGAGCGGCTTTCCATTTTGCCCAAGCATCTACGAGACGAGTGGTCAATTCTGGATCTAGACTTGTTTTGCGCAACGACCAAGGCTATAGGGCTATGATGGGAGTTCTGCTTCAGCTTCCCCTAGTGGAGGTCCAATTCCTCCGCCACGTAGCTTGCTTCTTCGATCCACTAGACCTGATAGGGCCAGTGGTAGCCCAAGCAAACATATTCATCCAGCGGCTCTGGCTGCTAAAATGCGACTGGAATGGTCCTCTCAACGAGTTTCTGCTGCAGATGTGGAAGGAATGCAAGCAGAACTTAGTCCCTATGGAATCTCTTTCGATTAGCCGCTCACTGGCTTGGCGTCAGCAACTACTGCAAAGAGGTGCAGCAACACGAATTCTGCGACGTATCGGGAGATGCGTATGGAGCGTGCCTTTATCTCCGTTGTACTATGTCGGTTGGCACCATCACTGTCCGGCTGAACATCTCCAAATCATGAATAGCACCTTTGGAAAGCCTCCAGAAGAAACGAGAAATACAGCCAGATCCATCCAGACATTCCAGTGTACTTCTAGGCAGACTCGGCGATTGTCAAGTGCTGGCTAGTTTAGCTATCCTCTCGGTGGCAAAACTTCGTAGCAAACTGCGTGTCGGAAACCCATCATCTCACCAAGAAAGTATGTCCCGGGTTCTGACGACCAACACCTGCCTTCCCAGCTCAAGCAGTTCCTCAGAGCAAAATCTTTGTAGAACAATCTTCGGTCACAGAACTGAAGCGGATCGTTGCACTGCTGCTTCGATTTCGGCATAACTCGCAAAACCCCAATCGACCGACCACGAAAACTGGTCCCTTGACGTTCGACGAACAGAAACTGGCAACTATCGCTATAGTTCGCTTATCTTAGCAGGAATTCTACCCGTAAGAGCTAAATGAGTTGGTCAAAAGAAGATCTGTCCAGTGCCCACGACTAGTTCAATATCGCTGCGCTGTATCCACAACTTTGTGACGACCTGCTGCGCGTCGGTGGCCGGCTCTCTAAGACATCGATATCATCCGATCGCAAGCATCCTTATATTCTACATCATAAGCACCCTCTCGCATCGATGACCGTACGGCAGTTCCACTACAAGTTCTTTCACGCCGGTTAACAGCTGCTTATTTTAGCTGTCTATGGAAAGTTCTGGCCTTTTCACATGCAAAACCGATCTTCCGTCGGCTAGAGTCAAACCAGTGTCTCCGTTTATGAACGTCGGCGTGGACTATTGGGGTCCATTTCAAGTCAACCCATATCGTGTCGAACAAGTGCAGTGAAGTGCTATGTAGCGAGCTGGTGATAGATCTTCGGAGCGAAACGGAAGCTAATCGAGCTACATCGACTCGTCTGTGATCAGAGGTTGCAAGAAAAACTCATCAAGGACACCAGCCACTCATGGACGTGACACTAAGGCATGGTCGTCACCCAGGCCCGTGCACAGAAAAGGCGAAAAGGGCGCGGTTTTTCCTAATTTTATTCAAGGGCGGAGGGGCGCCTTGTGTATGAAACATCGGCAATGGGAGAGATTTAACCTCCAAAACCCCTCCCTCGTGCACGGGCTTGTCGTCAGCATCTTCCAAGGGTCGCAAGCAGCAAGGAAGGAAGCCAGTCATCAGTTGATGATGAAGTGGCACAAGATCGTGCCAGACGACGACCCCCAGCGATACAAAACAAAGCACCATGAAGCAGCCCATTGAAGTCATGCCGAAGTCCCCGAAGCAAGTCATATGTATCAAGCTCCTCCGAATCCAGTTAAGCTTCAAGTCAGTCGAAGAAGAAGAAGATGAAGCCATTTCCGTTGTGCGTCCCGCACGGCATCCCTAAAGATCACCCCTGCAACACCACGTGAGCCCGACGTCAACGTGTATCGGCACTGAAGGTCGATGATGGAAGGCAGAGGTCAAGCACCTCTGAAGACTCGCGACTGTTGGACAAACAGTTTAACCTACAATCCACGAATTAGTCCGTCCCAGAACAGTGTCTATATCATATAAGGACTTCGTTGTCTCCAAAGCCAACGGAGTCATCTTCTGTAACCCTTCTCGGTGTTCAATTGAGCAGTTCACGTAGATGCTGAGCTGTTTGACGGCCGATCAAGAGATAGGGTGAAGGCCAGTGGTAATAGCAAGTGACTTCAATACCTGAAGCGTGGATTGGGGAATCCGTTTCACGAACCAGCGGGGTCAGATTCTGCTGGAGACACTGGGCATGTTCGATGCCAATCTGGCCAATGTTGGTACATACTCTAAAACTACTTTGAAGTAATTTGAACTGGAGGGTAGATGATGCCTGGTAGACCACCTGGTGGTTCGCTACAACATCGACTACAATAACAGCAAGAAGCGAATGGAGGAAGGGGTAAATAGGACTCTTTCCATGCCCGAGTCCTTCTTTATTGGGACCGCTGGGGACTTGGGCTGGTGATGAGAGAAGGGTCACCGCGGTTTGCAATATTCTGTAGCGTAGGTAAGGCCCCAGGTCCGGATTGGGTCCTGGCGACGGCGACGTCTGATTGGATGTCGCGATTTCATTCTGCGTGTGTTTCATGATAAACATCATTAACAACGCGTTTGTAAATACATTGAAACTAAACTGAAAAAGTACAACGATTGATTGTGGAAAAATATTGGATTCGACTTTTCCCCATTTTTTGAAAAGCTCTGTCATTTTGTGATCTCCATGCCAATATTATTTCAGTTGAAAACGTGTTTCCATGGTGAAATGAATCAGTTGGATTATCCCGTAGGCATGACAGCCACCTCCCATCGAACAAACTTCAAACACCAATCAACCACTGCTGACCGCCGCGCCCACCGGCCGTTGTGTTGTTGGTCAGTCAACAACATCCAGGCAGGATGGAGCATCGCGCACAAACAAACCACCGCCGAAGGGGTTTTCTGACAGACTGGCACAATAACGCCCGAACCCCATATCACCGAAGCGTTGCGTTGATGGCTGCTGCAGCCAAAGCCAAAGCCGGCCTAGGTTAGGCCAGGCGGTTCAACAGTTTTCATCACTCTTCGATATCTGTACATACCTTGGGGGGCTTAGTAAAAAATAAACTTCCATCGATGCGCCGATATTTGCACAAGGACTTGGACAGAGCTGCACGCAAATCGCATTTCGTATCAGACAGAAACCAGGGCCAGAAGAATAGTGGTAAAGGATTTTTACGATCGTTAACCTGTACCATGGATCACCGTTCCTTAGAATCCATTATCCAAATTATCACAAGTTTTAAACAACAATAACAACATTGAACTTGTTTTGAGCCAATGAACTTACCAGATTAAAAAATTATGTAGAACTAAAGATTTGAAATCATTTCAATAATTAAAATGTATATTTTACAAATTCGGTATTTTTGGTTGTCAAAGCGAGGGAACAAAAATGGATTGATTATTTTAAATCATTGCAATGGTCTAATCTATTCAGTCCCCGTAAGGAGTGTGTTTGATTACTTTGATAGATTCTCATTTTTTTCCTAACTCGATGTTTGGTATCGTTTCAGGAAAAAATCGACTCGATTTGATATCAAATAAGGGAAGCTTAACTGTATTACTTTTCTATGGTTGCACTTAAGACGCTACTGCAGAATATCCGCTGCTGGGCCGCAGAAATGGCCAGCACACAATACCCCATATCGGTCAGCACCAGCGACAGAAAGCTTTTTATCGCAAGCTGGCCCGCTTGTACCTATGTAACGCGTGGTTTTATGCGAGTGGAATGCGTGATTGGACTTCAATATTTGTCGAGCTGGAAATGGATTTTGCGATGAGTTTTTCATTTATCCACTCCACAAAGGGTGAAGTTTGATGTCGGAATAAATAGATCGATGGCCTTCTTCCTCACACTCTATTACAAACTTTATTAGATGATTGCGTTGCGGTATCCACGCGTAATGAAACGTGCGCCAATGAGAGTGTACGAGCTATAAGCTCACAACACTTCTCGATATTCCGTAACAGCAGACCCCCTCAACTTACATACATTTCTGGAAACATAAATGCAGCGCCATCAGTAAGCTTGCGGAAGAATATAGAATCAAAATAGTGGTGTAAGGGTAGCAGTGTGCCTTGCTTTTGGTCGTTGCTAACTGAAAGTTACTAATAAACAACACTGTTTTCAGTTATCAAACTTTTGTGCCTTGTTGGGTAAGAAAAGGTTTGTAACTTCGTTTTATTTCAACCATTTATTATTGAAAACTTTACTTTTAATCATTTTAGGCTCATGCCAAGTGTTCTAGCTGCAGATAGTAGTAGAACTATTACAATTCTAAATTATGGGGGCGAGTTGCTGAAGGAGTTAAGCTGATCTCCAGAAACAATGCTGCGGACAATCTGGAGCATCCTGGCGAGGTCACCCATTTCAATAGAAAAATGTCAGCACTGCGCAAGAACTCGGAAGTTCAAATAATTTTATTATGAACGTTTCTTTATAATGTAAAAAAGAAAATAAATATTTGTTCCATTCATTATGAGTTAAATATGAGAAAAAAATAATTAAAAACTAATTCAAGGGGCGTATATTGGTTTAGAAGGACAAACATATTAATGGCCATGCATGAACATGCTTGGGCGAGACGGACTGAACATTGAACCCCATCATTTCCCAAACTTGACTCTCGTGACGCTCGCGACCCCCAGTCTGTTGTCATGTCGTATATGTGCGACAGTGTATTTACCAGTAGCCACTCATGAGACTAAGAAATGCACTTTATTCAAATTCCTTCCGCCAGCCATTCTCTTGAAACTTCTCCAATAATCGAACATCCTCTGGATGCGAGTGATTGCGATCATCGCTTGGCATCATCGGAAACACGATTACACATTGTACATCCATATTTCAACGAAAAACCTGCCGGAAGCTGTGCCTCTTTCCTAAGTCTTTTGGATCGACCAAGATCTGATATTTGACCAATTCAAACAAATCAAATGCCATTTGCTCCAAGAAAAATCTTAGTATGCCTTGTAACGTTTTGCTTAATAGTTCTATATTGTTCCTCTACGTAGCAGCACAATCGCAAAAAAGGCATGTTTCCTACGATTCATATGGACACCCCATTCACATGGCCATCTTGTTAATCGGATATCTTTGGTAACAGCCCATGTCTGCGACATCGATGTACGATTAGACGATCGTCCCGACGATGCCGGGAAGGAAACGAAAATCCGTAACAAGTTTCCTGAGGAAAGCGTCAAAGATATGTGCGACGACAACGACGACGTGACAACGTTAGGTTAAAAAGCATTATTTTTCGCTTATCCTTCTCGGTGGTGGCAGTGGCAACGAAGAAGATGGTGAAGCTTCCGTTCAATGCATAGCTTATTGCCGTATGTACGAATGAACGGGGCAGTGATGCCAAGTTGAGGTATTTAGACGAAATATATAAATCAGAATCTAATCATCGTAAAATTGTGCACAAAATGTACGAACATGGAGTGGATCTGGTGTGAAGGTTGCAGAATGTGACTTTCACACTCAGGTCCTTAGATTGAATCCATATGATCTTGTGTCGTATTATCGTATAAAATTATGGAAGATACGAGAAAGTCCCAGTGTTCGAGGTGTTTGTACCATTGTACATTGATCTTGGGTTATTTGTCCGGGGAAACCTTAAAAACGTCCTCTTTCACAACTGTTCGTGTCTGCTCATCTAGCAAGTCGACTCCAGCACCCATCTACTCCAGAACTCGCCAACGAGTCTTGCAGAAGGCTGTCTCGGAGACTGACTGTCTGATCAACTGCGTTAATATGCTGCTTGAACCGTACAGGAAGGAGTGAACGCTTCTTGGTCTGCTGCTTTGAAGGATTATGATGTCGAACACTCAGTCACTCGGGTAATGCAGACTGTCAGATGTTGTTGCCATCAGCATTTTATCGAATACCATCGATTGCGCGTAGCTTCCTCAATCTTACAATACTGACATCTACGGCAAACGCTTTGTATTACTGTTCGAATACTAGTATCGTTGACCTGCTGTGTGGTAAGAAATCCTTGAAGAAGCAGCCAGGAGCATTAATGTCGTTGATCTGCCAGCACTGTTCGATCCACCTTGGTCAAAGGTCTAAGAAAAATTGTCGGGTATACCACACATATCAAGTGCATTAGTATTTACTAGGCACGATAAAGTATGACACGAATCTTAAGGGATCACTATACACAGAATCTGTCGATTCATTGGAACCACCTTCTCCACGCTGTCCAAGAAGTGTCAACGTAATGGTTCTGGGTCACTGCTTCCACTGCCCCATGAAACTGTTCACTGAAGTAGGACGCATTCCAATTCTTCCCCAGATTTTGTCAAACTTTTAGAGCATCTCGTTGCTCCATCCAATACTCCTCCTCAACGATCTTCACCAGTCAGTTCTACAAGTCAACGAACTTCCGAAGCTTTAGGTACATGCCCAAATTCCTTGGTGAGCAGTTCCAAAGTCATTAGAAACACTTGCAGCGAAGATCGGTTTCATGCAGACAGCAATAAATAGCCAGACTCCAGTATTGTGCATTCGTTTTTAACGGGGGATTGTTTTCCCTAGTATTGACGAATTTATCTTCCTTCGGGGGCGTCACTCAGTCCGAATCTTTCAGCGCAACGATCCGATCTATGGAAATAGATTGCATCTCCTAGGTTGACGATGTCAAAGTCCTTACTCAGGGCCGCATAGATATTTTCAAGTTCCTGCGCAATGTTGCAGCCTACCAGATTATCGTCGACGTAGCATAAATGTTCGCTCCTGCCCTTCAACCTCTAAACCCCTCGACTGCCGCGTATCGAGCTCCTCTTCTAGAGTGTCCTACAAATATGCCGTCTTGACGTCGAAGTGTTTTAGTACCAGGTTCCGTTTCGAAATTATAAGATATCCAGAAGATGGCGGACAGGTATCAGAAGGCCGGCTCCAGAGGCAAGTTATCCTCCATTTGGGACATTTGTGCTTAACGATCGATGCAAACACCTTGTCGTAGCCTGCCTGTACTTTTGGTTGACACCCTGGGTGATCAGAAGAGTATTATACTTAACCTCTCTAGCGGAGGTACGTTTTATCCTGTAGAGCCATCTACACTCAACTGGCTCACGTCCAAGCGTATGATCTACAAACTTTCATGTTTCGTTCCCCATGTGAGACTGCAGATCTTCCATCATTGCCATTCTTCACTAAGCACTCTTTTCACAGTTTAAGGTTTCCAGAGTGACTTCCAGAGAGTGACTGCCACGAAAATTTTCTCGAATAGTCGCCATGGAACAATACCGTTCATTGACAGTTGAGACCTTCTTGCGATTTCATCTATATTAGAAGAACCTTCCGACGCTACTGAATATTCTAAAATGTCGAACTGCTCTTCATCATATTCTTTTTCTTCTGCTCCGGGTACTGGAATAATTTATTCATTTTTTCCCCTCAAGCGAATGATTTCGATTGTTCTTTTTTCATTTCAGGAACCACTGACACTAACGCTTTGTCTTAAGGAGATTCCAGTCCTTCCCGATATAAATATAACTGCGGCTGTTCAACGGATACTTCGCTTCCAGAATTTCAAAAATGATGCACCAACTGAGTTATTAGTTTGGTAAACTTCAGAATCGTATGAAGATGCACATATTCAAAGTCGATGATCATACCGGGTCAAAATTGACTGAAAGATCTTGAGCTGTGGGTAGGATCATGATAGCTTGAAATAGTTTAACGTCATTGCTCACGCGCCGTCCATTTGCTACTCAACTGGAATATAGTTAACTCGTCAAATCAATCTTCTCTTGTCTGCCGATCTTTCTGTTCGATACAATCAAAATAGCTAGACGAAAAAAACCATTGTACAGTGACCCCACAATTTATGAATCGGCAAAAATGACCACAGTTTATGGATCACTCCATTTGATCAACATGGTGATTCATAAATAGTGTACAAAATTTAAGGTGATTCATCGGTGTGGGGTCACTGTAACGGAAAATCAGCAACAGAATAATGTGAACCGAGACCAACGGCAACGACCCCAGCGAACAAAAAGGACTTGCGATTGGAAACTCGGTACGTGGAACTGCCGATCTCTCAACTTCATTGGGAGCACCCGCATACTCGCCGATCTACTGAAGGACCGCGGGTTCGGCATCGTAGCGCTGCAGGAGTTGTGTTGGACAGGATCCATGGTGCGAACGTCTAGAGGTAATCATACCATCTACCAGAGTTGCGGCAACACACGCGAGCTGGGAACAGCTTTCATCGTGATGGGTGATATGCAGAGGCGCGTGATCGATTGTTGGCCGATCGACGAAATAATGTGCAGGTTGAGGATCAAGGGCCGATTCTTCAACTTCAGCATAATAAACGTGCACAGCCCACACTCCGGAAGTACTGATGATGACAAGGACGCATTCTACGCGCAGCTCAAACGCGAGTACGATCGCTGCCCAAGCCACGACGTCAAGATCATCATAGGAGATTTAAACGCTTAGGTAGGCCAGGAGGAGAGATTCAGACCGACGATTGGTAAGTTTAGCGCCAACCAGCAGACGAACGAAAATGGCCTACGACTCATTGATCCAAAAATATGGCCATACGTAGCACCTTTTTCAACACAGCCTCCCTTATTGTTACACCTGGAGATCACCACAGCAAACGGAATCTCAAATCAACCACGTTCTGATTGACGGACGGCACTTCTCCGACATTATCGACGTCAGGACCTATCGTGGCGCCAACATCAACTCCGACCACTATCTGGTGATGGTCAAACTGCGCCCAAAACTCTCCGTCATCAACAATGTACGGTACCAGCGACCGCCACGGTACAACCTAGAGCGGCTGAAACAACCGGATGTCGCCTCAGCATACGCGCAGAATCTCGAGGCCGCGTTGCCAAACGAGGGCGAGCTCGATGAGGCCCCTCTAGAGGACTGCTGGAGTGCAGTGAAAACAGCCATCAACGACGCAGCCGAGAGCACCATCGGGTACGTGGAACTGAATCGACGGAACGAATGGTTCAACTAAGAGTGCAAAATGGTTTTGGAGGAGAAGAACGCAGCGAGGGCGGTAATGCTGCAGCAAGGGACTCGACAGAACATGGCACGTTACAACTAGAAGCGGAAACAGCAGACCCGCCACTTTCGGGAGAAAAAGCGCCGCCTACAAGAAGCAGTGTGCGAAGAAATGGAACTACTGTGACATTCTCAAGAAACACGGCAGTTCTAGCAGAAGCTCAACGCATCCCGCAACGGCTTCGTGCCGCGAGCCAAAATATGCAGGGATAAAGACGGAGGCCTCTTGACGGACGGACGTGAGGTGATCGAAATGTGGAAGCAGCACTTCGATCAGCACCTGAATGACGTGGAGAACGTAGGCACGGGAGACCACGGCAACGAAGGAAACGGCGACGCCAGTGCAGATGAGGACGGAAATGAACCAACTCAAACGCTGAAAGAGGTTAAGGATGCCGTTCAACAGCTCAAAACCAGCAAAGCAGCTGGTAAGGATGGTATCGCAGCTGAACTCATCAAGATGGGCCCAGAAAAGTTGGCCACTTGTCTGCATCGGCTGATAGTCAGAATCTGGGAAACCGAACAGCTACCGGAGGAGTGAAAGGAATGGGTAACCTGTCCCATTCACAAGTAAGGCGACCATTTGGAATGTGAGAACTTCAGGGCGATCACTATTTTGAATGCTGCCTGTAAAGTGCTATCCCAGATCTTCTTCCGTCGTCTGTCACCTAAAACGAATGAGTTCGTGGGAAGTTATCAAGCCGGCTTCATCGACGGCCGGTCGACAATGGACCAGATCTTCATCGTACGGCAAATCCTCCAGAAATACCGTGAATACCAGGTCCCAACGTATCACCTGTTCATCGACGTCAAGGCGGCATATGACAGTATCGACCGCGCAGAGCTATGGAGAATCATGGACGAAAATGGCTTTCCTGGGAAGCTGACTAGACTGATTAAAGCAACGATGGACGGTGTGCAAAACTGCGTAAGGGTTTCGGGTGAACTATCCAGTTCATTCGAATCTCGCCGAGAACTGCGACTAGATGACTCTCATGCCTACTCTTCAACATCGCTCTGGAAGGTGTGATGTGACGAGCCGGGCTCAACAGCCGGAGAAAGATTTTCACAAAATCCGGTGAATTTGTGTGCTTTGCGGACGACATGGACATTATAGTCAGAACATTTGGAACGGTGGCAGAGCTGTATACCCGTCTGAAACGCGAAGCAGCAAAGGTCGGACTGGTGGTGAATGCCTCAGAATCAAAGTAGGGGAACTAAGCCCAAAATGCCAAGATGGGGTAAAATGGCCCAACTCATAAAATCATTCCTGAATGGGACTTGATCATTGCTATAGGTAAATGGTGTCAAGATATGTTTGCATCAAACATTCTTCTAGAATGCTTCTAGGCCACCAAACCCACGAAAAATCCTTTGATTTCCCAATGAAAATTGGCAACTTCCGGTTTTTCGTGCTTGCAATTAAGGTTTTCTGGTGATTTTATTACCAGCCTAGTGTTTCCAACGAGATTGAGGCACACATGGAGACGCATGGTTGTTGATGTCTAAGATTTCCATGTTAGGGGTCATTCAAATATTACGATCATCGTTTTGCGGGGAGGGGGGTAACACTCCATTTATTGAGTATACGGAAAAACGGGACAGAGGGGGGAAAAGGAGTCGGAAATGCCCGAAAACTGATGGACGTAATTTTTGAATGTTTTCATGAAGTGGCATCTTACCCCATGGCAGATGGTCGTTTTGCACCACTTCCGTTTTACGAACCAATTTTTAAAATCGCTGAAAATCTATGAAAATGCAATAGTTTTGTGAATATTTTTGCTGAAGTATCGAGCAAATATTGTCTAGTTGCTGTTACCACTTTGGAAGCCTTAAAAGTGAGGCTAATTATCATTGAAAACGATGAAAGTTTGAAAAATGGCATTTTACCCCACTTGACCCTACATGCTAGTAGGCAGAACCGAACACGATCGGTCTGGGTAGTAATGTGACGATAGACGGGGATACTTTCGAGATGGCGGAGGAATTCGTTTACCTCAGATCCTTACTGACAGCTGATAAGGCGCATCATCAGCAGAAGTCAGGCCAACTACGGGATCCAGAAGAAACTGCGGTCGAAAAAGATTCATCCACGCACCAATTGCACCATGTACAGAACGCTAATGAGACCGGTGGTCCTCTACGGACACGAGACATGGACCATGCTCGAGGAGGACCTGCAAGCACTTGGTGTTTTCGAGCGACGCGTGCTAAGGACGATCTTCGGCGTTGTGCAGGAGAACGGTGTGTGGCGGAGAAAGATGAATCACGAGCTCGCTGCACTTTACGGCGAACCGAGCATCCAGAAGGTGGCCAAACCGGAAGGATACGGTGAGCAGGGCATGTTGCAAGAATGCCGGACAACAACCCTGCAAAGCTGATGTTTGCAACTGATCCGATTGGCACAAGAAGGCGTGGAGCGCAGAGAGCACGATGGGTGGACCAGGTGGAGCGTGACCTGGCGAGCATTGGGCGCGACCGAGGATGGAGAGCGGCAGCCACAAATCGAGTATTGTGACGTACTATTGTTGATTATGTCTTGTCTTAAATGTGATGTTGAACTATTAAATGTATGTATGTATGTACTATCAAAATATTGGTTTGCACCAAAGATCCTGCCCAACGCTCCTCCTGCAGCGCTGCGATGTCGAACCCACTGACCCTCGATAGTTCGGCGAGAATGCGGGTGCTCCCGATGAAATTGAGAGATCTGCATTTCCATCGGAAGTCCTGTTTCTTTACTGGGGTCGTTGACGTTGGTCGCGGTTCGTATTATGCTGTTGCTGATTGTACTTTGCAATTCTTTTTTACGGCTGGCTCACAGGGTCGGGCATCAGTTCCTCACTTTCTGAAGAACAATAAAATTGGGCAATTGGGCTAAGAGTCCTTCCCTGGCACTCGGACGTCGACTAGCCGCCCCTAACATGGGGGGGGGGGGGCGTGATTTTGTCGGCCACTCTTCCAGGAAAACAGATACTCAGGTTTGCATAAGCAAACCTTCTTCAGAAGCACACTAATTAGAATGTGGTCTTCCGTAGAGCTTAAAAAGCGTATTCATTACATATGGGACAGACACTGCAAACAGAAGATGACTTCATACGGCTTCCAATGCAGAACCTGCTAAACTTTGCAGTAGCTGGAACCAAGAATGGTTCCAGAGAGTCTCGATACACAGTAAGGGTCACCAAATACCAAGTTAGGTCTTCTTTAGAAGGGACTTCTATAGATCCCGAAATACAGGGTGTTAGGTTCTTCAGTGGGTAATAGAGGGTCATACTTGGTAAAAAATTGTTCCACTTTTTAGTTGTCTGGGGTGATCATTTCGTTCCCAGTTTACGGCAATAAGATAAGGTAAAATTCATTTCACACTTTTATTCTATCAAGAAATGTAAGATGTGTTATTTTTACTTCTGGACGATCTGGAACCCCTGCCCTCTCCTTAGGTAAAATAATGCGCAACAAAATGACACCAAACGTCGTCGTTGGCGGCATGGTGCGAAACGATTCAACTGCAGAGGAGCACACAGGTGTACTAAACGGCGCTAAATCAGGTACTTAAAAGAAGATTACGCCTTCATACATGTGTATAACAAAGAGGATGGCTCCCTTCGGCTTCCCCTCGGCAGTAACAGCAGCGGCAATGAGTTCGATGATGATGATGACGATGGTGATGGCGATGGTTGCTCTCGGTGTTTGGTTTTATAGCATGGAAAATAGCATCTCGATGAGATTGTTGACGCTATCGAAAGCTGCATGTTTTGCTGTACCCTGTCGGTCGGATGGCTTACGACAGGTTGGTATGTAGTATTGCGACTACAACAGGCTGACGTCCTTAGCTAGCTTACTACCGTACAGGGGATAATTATCGAGTTAGTGACGTTGTTGGGAACCATCTCCAACGGAGCTGCTGATGGGATGCCGATGGGATGGACTCTCTGAACGAAACTGATCTCTGCGAGACACCATCAAGGAGGTGCAAATTGGAAATCTAAAATTGATTAGGCTTTATGCGACTCGCTAGCTTCGTCGCTCAGCTTTCCTGGGCATATGACAAAATGTTTAATTTGCAGCGTAAATTTCAAACTTAGAGGAGTTCCTCTTTCAGTATGAAGCCAATTGAAACTGAATACAAAATACTAGATGCATATCAGAAATTGCATGTTTGAACTTTGAGCTAGAATTAAGCAAAATCCATACATAAATACCTTCCACGAAACACCAAAATGGAGATGAATACAAATATTCCCACCCCATCAAAAATCGGATGCATCATTTTCCAAACCGAGGGAGAGAAACAGAGAGCTTTCATCGGAATCGATGCGTTGACGTCCATTGTGTGGGGCTCGACGTCATCCCAAACGAGCTCGAAGCTCGTCAATTAGGCAAATTTTTTGGCATTGAAAACGATACGGCTTCAACACCGGCTTGGTGCAAATCAACCGGCTCGTGAAACGCCCTACGGGGCCGACACGGAAAATAAACTGAACCGAAAATTTGGCGTTTGGCAAGCTGAAACCTTAGTTTAAGGATAAAGGTCTTGAAATCCCGCTTCAACAGCACATCAGAATTTCAGACGCAGAAATCTAAAGAAGCAAGCTTCAAACCACAGTGCATTTTATTATTCTGTTCTTGCTCACCTGTAATAAGCTTAAAATAAGAAGCTCATGTGCACTGGTGTTGTTTAGGGAAAGATTTGTGCTTTCGAAATCGTGAGTAGGTGCCAAAGTCGGCCATTGTGGCGGCCATTTTGGGCTTCTAACAAGTCTGTCCTTAAGCTTCTGAGTGTTAATGATACGAATTTTTATTGCTGAAATCTAGGAAATTTTGAAAACCACTGAGTAACTTCAGATGAAATGTGTTTTTTTTTTAAGAACGATTCTATTCTCCGTGCACGACATGGATACCCTAAATCGGGGCCGTTCGAAAGGCGATATAGTACAGCGCAATGGATACCCGGCTGGAGCTAGGCTGTCTGTTCATTTGTGCGGCCTCAAAACTTTCTAATGCTTTGATTGATGATCCCCAAATTGAAAGGGAAAAAAGTTCCTCCACAAACGATATGATCCGCAGTTGTTTTAGATCCGGGTGGTTCTCTGGGTCCAGCCGGCAGGCATTGTGAGCCATTATTACGAATGATGCGCTGGAGTTGGCATCTCCTTTGGGGCCGAGGGTGAATGGTGAGTGGAGGACTTTGTAGGTGCCAACTTTTGATTCGTAAAATTTGGAAAGCGTAAAGTTGCTGCAAATGGCACTGATGATGGTGTTTTTGTGGGGTTCGTTAGGAGCCATTTTTTTATAATGATGGTATGGATGATTTGGTGGGAAGATTTCAGTTTATTTGAATGTGTGATATCTCGTATCTGGTTAGCATAAAGTCCCTTAGAATCTAACGTGGAATTATGCCAAAAGATTTGGTTTATGTATGATAGATAAACTGTTTGAAAGGTTCTGTCTAGTATTGTTCTGTTCCCATTTTGACAGGTATCCTGCGTGTCACAATTTTTATGTTTAGTTGGGTACCTCTAAAATTACTTTATGGGTCGTTGTTGAACCTCCCTTTTCCATAAAAATGACGTTATTTTTAACGTTCCCTGACATCAATTTGATTGCTTGAGCTTGAGCTTGATTGACCACCCGTGAATGTACTCAAGTATCGCCAGACCTGCTACACTAACACAAGGAACCAATGAGCTATCTGCCGAAGACTAAGCAGGCATCTTCAGTGTGTGAGCGATGGTGATCTTTTATTTTTAGCCGACAATTGCGCCTGCCACGGTAGGTTGCAGGTTAATGGCAACGAACAACTTTCTTATACCAACAAAATGATTATTTTTACAAGTTTTGAGCAACAAATAAATCCGCTGTATCGTTTCCACATCTTACACTCTCCGCAACAAGTGAGCATACATGATCACCAGTCAATTTGCTTCACAAGCTTACCGACCGATGAGGAACAGTTGCTGCTTCGGTTTTTCTTCGCTCACTTTGCGTGTTACTGCGTAGTGATTACTGCAGGTGCTGATAACTGGTTGAATTTTTTATATTCACTTTTATTCAAGGACTATTTGTTGGGCTGAGATAGTATCAAATCAAATCAATACACTATTGACCACTTGTATTTTCAACCTTTTGTCCTAATTTTTTTTGCGACCTTTTGACCCTTTTGACCCTTTGACCTTTTGTCCTTTCGACCTTTTGACCGTCGACTTTATGAACTTCGACTTTTTGACCTTCGACCTTTTGTCATAGAACCGTTGTTAGGTGATAGGTCGTAGAAGAGTGAGAATTCCTGGCTGTATCGTGAACCTGACTTTTCAAATAGTGTTGATAGTCGTAGCTTGAGTTGGTTAACTTCGATACCTTCAACCGAACATGAGAGCACTACACTGGGTCATTACCAAGATTTGGAAGAAGCAAGTATTGCCGGAGGAAAGGATGGAAGGTTTCTACAAAAAGGGCGACAAGTTGGATTGCGGGAACTATCGCGCGATCACACTACTGATCGCTGAGACTTCATGGGGCAATATCAGGTTGGATTCATGGGTGAACCCGCTACAACGGGCCAGATGTTCGCCATCTACTAGGTGTTGCGAAAATGCCGCGAATATAACGTGCCATCATTTGTTCATCGATTTCAAATCGGCGTATGATGCAATCGATCAAAAACAGCTATGGCAGATTTTGCACGAATACGGATTTCCGGATGAACTGATACGATTGATCAAGGCGACGATGGATCGAGTGATGTGCGTAGTTCGAATATCAGGGACACTCGAATCCTTTCGAATCTCTCAGAGGGTTACGGCTAGGGTTAGGAGAGCGGGATAAACAAACATGAGTGAAACGATTTTCAGGAAATCCGTTCAGCTGCTTGATTTCGCTGATGATATTGATATTACGCATCGTCAATTTAAGACGATGGCGGAAACGTACATTCGACTAAAGAGTGGAGCCAGGCGAATCGGATTAGTCATTAATGTATCGAAGACAATGTTCGTGATCGTAATGGGCACCAGGGAGGAATCACCGCGCCCGCCACCCCGAATTTCTATCGATGGTGATGAAATCCAGGTGGTTGAAGAATTCGTGTGCTTGGGTTCACTGGTAATGCCGACAACGACACCAGCGGAGAAATTCTAAGACGCATTGTGGCAGGAAACCGAGCTTATTTTGGACTCCGCAGAACTCTACGATCGAACAAAGTTCGCCGTCACACGAAGTTAACCATCTACAAAACGCTGATTAGACCGGTTGTCCTCTATGGGCACGAAGCATGGACCCTACGTACAGAGGACCAACGCGCCCTTGGAGTTTTCGAACGGAAGGTGTTGCGTACCATCTACGGCGGAGTGCAGATGGAAGACGGGAATTGGAGAAGGCGTATGACCCACGAGCTGCATCAGCTGCTGAGAGAAATATCGTCCATACCGCGAAAATTGGGAGGCTACGGTGGGCGGGTCACGTCATCAGGATGTCGGATAGCAACCCGACTAAAATGGTTCTCGAGAGTCATCCGACCGGTACAAGAAGACCTGGTGCGCAGCGAGTTAGGTGGGTCGATCAAGTGGAGAACGATCTGCAGACCTTTCGCAGAGTGCGGAACTGGAGACACACAGCCATGGACCGAGTGGAATGGAGACGGCTACTATGTACAGCAGAGGCCACCCCGGCCTGATCGGTAAGGTAAGGTAAGGTAAGTATCGATCAAGCTCTTGAAACCTTGAATGTCATGACTTCATTGATTACCTAGAACATCCTTAACATCATGAAAATTGAAAAAAAAAAACGAAATATTTGACTGTCTTATAGTGAAGTCCTTCAAATTTACAAGCATAATTTTATGTATTTTCGCAACCAATAAAAGCATTGCATAACCTACTGGATTCCGTGAAGCTCTTGACATCTACAATGCCATTTATAGACACTATATAGGGATATTCCAGGTCTACACTCGTAACAGTATCTATATCTGCTATACTAAGTAACGTTGCGTAATCAACTGTGGTTACTGGACTAACCTGAAGTCTACTACCGTGTTATAAACTTTTGGGACATTCTGGGTTGTCCAAACTGTTCTAAATGAAGTCCTTCAAATCTACAAGAATAACTTTCAGATTTTTTTAAAGCAATCGCTGGATAAATTTCTGAAACAATCCAGGAAGATGTACCAAATGAAAAGGATTGATTTTTAAAGAACCCCTTGAGGATTTGTTCAGGCAATCATGAAGGAATTAATGAAGAAATCTATGGCAGGTTTTTTCAAGAGACGGGCTTGGTGGTCTAGTGGCTACCGCTTCTGATTTATATGCAGAAGGTCCTGGGTTCAATCCCTGGCCCGTTCCTTTCCTCCTACTTTGTATCTTTCTATATACTTTCTCTCTGCTCTCTACATATACAACTCATGTATATAAACATGTTCATAGCCGTCGCTAGAACACAAACGGGTTGAAAAAGCCGTTTCCCTTCCTTCCAAACTTTCACAGCACAGTGTCACAATCCTATTAGAAAACGCCTACAAGTTATGCAATCATGCGAACTGTGCCGCACATCTTTAAAATAATAAAAACACACAATTCTATCACCTTCCCCTGGTATCCACAAACCAATGTGTGAACCTTCTGCCAACCAATTCCCACCAACACTCCAACATCCGCATGAATTTGTGCTGGCGCAGAGGTATATTCGGCCAGATGTGGATACGAACGATTGCAATCATCACTTCCTTACTTCTTCCCCACATTGACCAGCAACCTGACGTGGCAGGCGCCATTGTCGCCTAAAAATAGAAGATCACCAACGCTCACACACTGAAGATGCCTGCTAGTCCCCGGCAGTTATCTCATTGGTCCTTGTGTGAGTGTAGGTGGTCTGGCGATACTGGAGTAGCATCCACGGGCGGGCAATCAAGCTCAAGCTCAAGCTCAAGCTTTCGCCATAAATAATAGTATTACATAATCTGCTGGGATCCGCGAAGCGCTTGAAATTTCAAATATCATTTTGAGGTACTACAGGTATATTTTAGGTCGGCCAAACTACCTTGGGGTTCAGGACTTTAAGTCTACACTCGTAACAACAGCCATATCTACAATACTGAGTAACGTTGCATATTTATCCATAGTTACTGGACCAATCTGAAGTCTACTTTTTTATTTTAAACCTTTGGGAAAATCAGGTATGGCCAAACTGTTCTACAGTGAAATCCTTCAAATCTGCAAGATTAACTTCATGTGTTTTCACCATAAATAATAGCACAGCATAACCTGCTGAGATGAAGCTCTTGAAATCTCAAATGTCATTTAGAAACACCATGAAAATGTTCCAAGTCAACCAAACTATCTTTGAGTTCAGAACTTTAGATCTACACTCGCAGGCCTGGATTAAGGATTGTGGGGGCCTGGGGCCAGACCGAATGTGAGGCCCCTTGGAGGTACAAAAGCGATGTGCAAAAACTGTTTCGGAGTTTTTTTTAATAGTATTTCAGGTGTGTAGCAACCAAAGAAGATTTTCGTGGGGGCCCCTAAAATGCGGAGGACGACCACCCAAACCCACCCCCCCCCCCGTACATTCCACAAGCAACACACTCGTCACCGAAGAATCACGGCGGCGCAGGTTTATGTTGCGCAAAAGTCACTGTGACTTACTTCTAGCAAGTAAGTGTTTATTTGTTAGAAGTAAGTCACAGTGACTTTTGCGCAACAAAACCTGCGCCGCCGTGACTCTTCGGTGACAAGTGTGTTACTTGGGTCGGCTCTGTACACTCGTTACATCTGCTATACCAGGCATACTGAGTAATGTTTCATAATCAATCGCGGTGACTGGACATTAAAGGTCGTCCAAACTATCCTGAAGTTTGACTCTTGATAGTAACGGTAGTTATTCTCATAATGAACTTTAAACTAACATCTGTAATCCCTCTGGCATATCATGAATCATTTCAAGATATTTTTGAGATATTCCAGATCAACAACACTACTCCGGAGACCATAGCTTCAGGTCTACACTTGTGATAATAGCTTTTTCCACTACGTTAAGCAGTAGTGCTACATAATCCAATGTACTTACCAAAGTGATTAGAGGAACAATAGGCGTTGTTACATACTTTTGGGATTTTATGGGCTTCCTTACTATTATAAAGCTTAGTTAAAAAAAAACCACTATAACTTTCAAAAGACTTACAGAACATGATAGATTACAAATCGTAGCTTCTAATGAAAGAAGTTACCGTTACATCCGTAGAACAGTTTGGATGACCTAGAATAACCCGACTGAACTGATATTGTCTATTAAAACTTTCAGAAGACTTACTGGACATGATAGATTACAAATCGTATAATGAAAGAAGTTACCGTTACACCCGTAGACTTAAGGATCTAAGCTCAAGAACAGTTTGGATTACCTAGGATATCCCGGCAGATCTGATACTGTCTAATGAACTTTCAGTAGACTTACTGGACATGATGGATTACAAATCGTAGCTTTGTATAATAAAATAAGTTACCGTTACACCATTGACCACCAAAACTACAGAAAAATTAAAAATAAAAATAAAGTAAATAAAATAAAGTAAATGAACAGTTTTTTTTCGGTTCCATGAAACAGTTCTTGGTATTTAGTTTAGTATTTAAGTTTACATTTTTCTCTGCTGGATCGCGAAAAGTTAGCCTAGTAACCAGAGGGGTCGCCAACCAAAAAGTTTGGGAACCTGTGGCCTAAGAAATTTTCAAAAAAAAAAAAACTCCTGATAGGGTGATATTGGGTATTGGGTGGCCAAATAATGTGGGGAAGGATTTGAGGCCAACTCTGAGTTCAATAGGTTTCAAACCAAACCTCCCCCCCATCCCCCGACGAAGAGAACAAAACGGCCGAGAATAGGTTATTTCCCCTATTTGTTTGAAAAACTTCTTGATTTATACTGATTTTGTGAAGATTTTGTAGTTTTCAAGTTGCTTGAAAAGCTTTTTAATTGTTATTTTCGTGATTGTCATTTTTTTAGATGAACCAGTCGCGGGCTGGAAATCTCCCTAATAGAGCTAATAATAATAGTTAATTGTTTTTAAGCAATCAAACATAGGGATTGTCGCGATGAATATGAAGTTCAAACTGAAAATACAAATTTCAAAAACTTTGGTCCAATGGATATTTCAAACACAGAGAAACAGACGTCACTCTTGGTACATATTTCATTTGAAAACACCGTCACGAAAGCGTATCCGCCCAATTCTTATCATGCTGTGCTTGGCCGAGCAACCACTAGATGGCGATAGTGAGCAAACGTTAAACAGCAACAAAAACGATGTGAGAACCGCGAGTGGCTAATCACCCAACTACCAAATATTTGAATCCACCGTTAAATTGGTTATGGATGGAGTGCGAGAATAGTGTGACGTATCTTTCTCTGTGTTCCAAACATGTTATATTCATCCAAAAAGCTGGGAGAATGCATTGGTTCAAAAATTGTGAACACAAACGCCAGACAACCGAAAGTGTTTATCTCGCTGATCTCACTATTAGCTATGGCACTATAGGGTGAAAACTAGAACAGACTCCAGAAAATTTTCAATCGTTCCCTGAAATACAACGTATTAAAATGACTGATTGGCGTACGCAACACATAATAAATGCACCATACTCTATACCTACTGTATATCCTCAATTACCTACATGGTGACCTTCTTCAAAAGTATTGACTGCAAAACGCTTCGTAAATTCATTTGAATTTTTTTTATCTCGCTGAAAGCGTGCAATGAATTCGGCCATTTATTTGAATTGAAACACCGCTGGAATTCGATCGGAGTGATTTTTGCAAATATTTGGTTCATAAATTCATATCCGTGCGATGGCGATGGAATGCGTGTCAGCCAGTACAGCAGAAATGTATCCAATTTTGCACCGAATTGTCCGGGAATCCGCATTGCCGTTCCGTTTATTGGTGCTATCATCATCTCGCTACCACCACCGGCTACAAATATTTGCACCGAGTACCGAAAACCGACGACGGTTGATTACCTTTCGGTGTGGGGCAACACACCGGAAAAAAAAGTGCCGGCACGTTCGATGTAACGGGATTTTCTCGCGAATCCTCTTGGTTAGCGTGACCTTGGCAGTTACCTACTGTTGCGAGGCTCCCGCACTAACGAACGTCACGAAACGTGGAAAGCAAAAATCAATTTCCTCACTGCGTACCAGCAGCAGCCTTGGGACCCACCCCGCTTACTCCTCGGTGGATGACAACCAGGAAGTTGTAGCTTGTGGCTTTGGACCCACCGACGACGTTCACTGTGTCCCTGGTTGGTAGATCCTCTGCAGTTAGTGTCACAATGAAGTGACAAAGTTTCGTGTCGGAATTAGATTTCCCCAATTTGCAACACTGTAATTCGCTGGCAAATAGAATTAGTACCTGTATGTACCTGCCAGTCACGTTGGGGCTAGCCAGAGCTGTCCTGACAAGAGCGCCCGAAAACCTGGGAATCCTTTGTGATTCGATGGGTCGGCTGGCTGCAGCTGTAGTGTGCGGTTGAAGGTGCTGCCACTGCCACTCACTGCTTTCGCCGTATAATTTTAGGACCGTGGTGGTAGAAGTTTCATCATTTTCCGCATAGTCCAACCGAGGCAACTGAGCGTACCGAATGACTTCCGTTGCCCATGGCTATCCGTCTGGCTCGGCTATGCTGTGGAACGATCGACCGACCAGCATAGTAGGTACTCCAACGGAACGCTTCATTTGACTACTGCACTATGGGTGTATCAGGTGGTCAAAAATCAACAAAATAAACGACAAATGAAGTTCCTCAAAATTTTGGCCGGTTTCACCTCCCACAGTGTATCGAGTCCAAGCTTCACCCGTCGTTGGTTCCGATGACTCGTCCTCGACTCACCCCCACCAGAATCAGAGTTGCTGCAAAAATTGAAACTGAAACCGGAAGGGAAAATTTTCTCCGGCACTACCGGTGCAAACGAGCCAAGAGAATGGTTCGAAATAATGGAACCAGACCGTGATGGGTTGGCGAAAAAGCAACAAAAAAAAACCTAAAGAAGAAAACTGCATAATACAAAACACTGCGGAGTCGAGTAGTTTTGTTGCGGTTCCGATCGGACCAGTCAGTCTGGTGGTGCTGAGAGCCCGGGAAGATGGATTGCGTGCGAGGTGGAGTTGGACTGCAATAAAAATTTTATCTCTTGGTAAATCTCCCTTTGGCGGCCATCAACAATGCATTGGAAGCCGGCGGACGATGAAGATGAGTTGGGTTATGCTCATGACTAACTGGAACCGGCGTTGGCTTTGTTCTGTTTAGTTTGTGGAGCAAGTTGGGCAACAGGGATAAATATTCTTGAACACAGACAATGGAAGTCTGATGGTGAGTAATCATCATTTTGAAGATATTCATTTTGACGAACACTTGCACAGTTGTGGAACTCTGTTGGTCTTGTAGAGACGTCTTTCAAAGTAATAGTGGTGGGTGCCTGAGGTTCGAATTTAAATCTAATTCAAAAATGCTGAGTATTATTGTGTCTAACACGGGAATTCCCTGGAACAATTCCTGGAGTAACCTCTGGAAGAATTTCTTAAGGTATCCCGTACGCAATTTCCAAAGCAATCCTGGTGGAATTCCCAATGAAATCTCGAGTATTATTTCCGAAAGGTTACCACGAGGAATTTCGAATTTGTCCCAAGAGGGTTTCTAAAAGCAATATTTGGTCAAAGTTGTCAGCAGAATTTCCTGGAGATATACCGGAAGAATTTCAAGGAAGAATCCCAAAAGGAATCCCGGGATGCTTTTCTGAAAGAATTTATGGGCAAATTTCAGAAAGAATCTCAGAAAAGACTCCTGAAGAAACCCAGGATGAATTTGTGGAGGAATCCTGGTCGGCACTACCTTAGAGGAATTCTTGAAGGGATCCCTAAAGAAATTCCCGAAGGAATCGCTGGAGTAATTTATAAAAAAAAATCTATAGGAATCCTTAGAGGCATTCCGGGAAAATTTCATGGATTCATCCCTGGAGAAGACGCTGGAATTTTGAAAATCCTGAAGAAAATTCTTGCAGCAATTGTTGGGCAAACTCCAGATGGAATTATTGAAAAAAAAGTTGATAAAAAAATTTCTGAAGAAGTCACTGGTGGATCTATTGAAGTACAGGGGATAGACAAAATGGTCGGGACAGGCCTTATTTTCACTTTTCAAAATATGTTCTACTAGCTGTAACTTTTCGAAAAGTGCTTCAAATATTTTCACATTTTCACTGTTAGTTCATCGACTAGTTGTGTATCAGTGGTCCAAATTTGGAAAAGATCGAGCTATTCTTCACGAAGTTATGAACATTCTTGAAAAAGGTATAATTCTCCGATAGCCAACTGTTATATCTCCAGATTCAATCAACCGAATGCAATGAAATTTTGACCATTTATGACTTATATAATAACTTATGAAAAACCTTTGACTTAACTTAAAATCCTTAACAAGGAAGAAAATTACAACGATTAGATTAATTTTCTAATAAACCCCAAATTATCAAAAACTTTAACATCGTATCAAATAAGAGACGAACCAGCCAAGGGCTGAAAGTCTCTCTAATAAAGACAAATCAATCAATCAATCGTATCAAATTCGGGATGCAAATTATAGTTTAAATAATTTCCCTCTAATTGATTTATATATAAGTGTGTTTTGAAGAAAAGTAAATTGAAAAAGTAATGGGATGCATATCTCTTGTTATGAAAGTCAAACGTCTTTCAGAATTCGTTATATAAGTCATAAATGATCAAAATTTCATTTCATTCGGTTTATTGAATCCGGAGATATATCAGCTCAAATTTTGCCTGACCCGATCATTTTGTCTATACCCTGTAATACGTGTAGAAATTCCTAAAAAAATCTCTAAAGTAATAACGAGAAAAATACCTGAAATGAAGGTAAGGAATCCCTTGAGAAAGTTTTGAGAGAATCCAAAAAAAAAATGCACAGAAACAATCACTAGAAAACATCTAAAGCTCCCTTGAGAAATTCCAGAAGAAATTCTTGGATGAATTATTGAAGAAATTCCGGAGGGAATTTCTTGAGGATCGATATGATGAAGTACCGTAGGACAGATCCCGAAAGGCTGCCAGAAATCATAGCCGAGAATGTAGTGATGACTCAAATTTTGAGTTATTTGAACTGGTGAGAATTTGGTATCTCCGTTAAATGTTCAGACATTTCACTGTTGTGTCTGGAACCTCCAAACTTTGTCCCTCTGTTGTTTTAAAGTCAATTTTCGTGGGTCTTAATTTCAGCTTTAAGGCGCTCATTTGTTTCTTTTACAACCTATGCCTTATGCCCTATGCCTATATTTTCGCTGTTTTACTGTCCAGCAGTCCAATTATTGGAACATATCATGCAACACGCATTGAAATACTTTGAAACCTCCCTGAAGCTGTTCTGAACTCTCTTGAAATCCTGTAAACCTCCTGGGAACCGCCCTGATAATTCCATAAAGTTTGTACCATCTTTGATTTGGAGCTGCCATCTTGGATTTCAGACCACCATCTTGGTTATTCTGGTAGCCATTTTTGGACTCCGGACATCTAACAAATGGTCTGAGTTGCTAGCTTTTACGAAGATGGCTGTTAGCTCAGCTTCATCAGCAGTGTCTCTACTCACTTGCGACGCGAATAACCCAACTATTTGAGAGAGTCTGAAACTGCTGGCTCTGTGTCAGGTCTTGTGCACAGCAAACAATTTTGTAATATCCAGGCACGTGATTTTTGGAGATGTATCTTGTTCCTTCAATTATCACCCTCACACCATATACATGATAGCACCGAAAAGTGTCAATAAACCCATTCCAGCAGATTCGTAGAACCAGTATCATATTTATCCTGTACCTTCTAACTCGGTGGAATAGCCGAGATTTGTGAAAACTTTCTTCTGGAAGGAGATTCTTTTTCCCTGCCGCGGGTTTCGTGCAAGTGTTTCTGCTTGTGGGTCCGCACATTCGTTTTTGGCCCTTCATACAGGAGATTGCCTGATCACTAACAACTGTACAATCTTGATCAAATCGCTTTTCAGATTATTCCAGTGCTATAGGCAGCTGCCTTGCTACAATAGATGGTAGAACAAATCATCATCATCATCATCATCAGAAAGTTTTTAACAGAAATCGGTCAAGAAATTTCTTGAGTGACTCCAGTTGAACACGAAACTGGGCTTTAGAAGAAATAAATAATCAAGACAAAAAGTAGTTGAAGGTTTTGAAAATTATATCTTACTTTGAAATAACGGGTGACCGTTACCATAAGAGGCGAACCACACTAATCTGCGAAGCGTGAAGAACTAGCATCAAGTTAAACGCCAGAGTTATGCCTTTCTCCCAATAAATAGAAGGTAGAACAACTCACTACAACTATTAAATGGGTCCATGTATGTACGTTGTTAATCAGCCTCCGACTGGCCCTCCGGGATTGTCGCTACATTGGATTACACCCGATTCTTTTTTTTGCACGGGTCCGGTTTTTGCAATATCTCAGTCATTTTTAACCGATTTTCATGAAATTTGGTACACTCATGGTACTAACCGTGCCTACATGTGTACAAAATTTCATAAAATCGTTTAAACATTGACTGAGTTATAGCGAAAACCAGACCCGTGCAAAAAAAATAATCGGGTGTACTGTTTTTTAATGTAGTTTCCGACTGGTAGATTCTGCGACTCGAAGTTTTCGGCTACTCAGTCTTGCGGATTCAAACGGTACTTTGTTTACTGCCCTACGTTTCTCCGTTTTCTAATTTCCCCTTGAACATCGCTTCCCAACCTTGGCTCTCGCCAAGGCTAAATTCGCATTGGTGTACGAAATGAGATCGCATAAGTGTTAAAATGAACTCGTTAAAGTGTACATAACAACTCACATAAGCTACAGTCGTTTATGTTGAGAGAATGCGATTTGATATGTGATAACAATGAAAGAGTTACTGCTTGTTTGCAGCTGCAGCTATTTTGCTGGGCTGATAATAATCACATACACTTTTATCGTTACACCTTAAGACCTTAAGCAGTTTCAAAAATCACGGAAGTTCAACCACAAAGCTCAACGTATCCCGTAATGATTTCGTGTAGCGAACCTGCAATTATAAGAACGGGAGTCTTTTGACGGACGAACGTGAAGTAATTGAAAGGTGGAAGCAGTACTTCGATGAACACCTGATCAGCACTGGAAAGTTGGTCATCTGTCTGCGTCAATGAGAAGTCAGGATCTGGTACACCGAACAGTTACCGAGGAGTGAAAGATAAGGGTAACCTTTCCAAATCCACAGGAAAGGAGACCATCGGTTTTGTTTGTTGGGCTGTAGTCAGATAAGGTAAGGTAGGTGATATAAACTGCTATAATTCATGAAAAGAATGTCACGTGGGTTTTATGCAAAACGTACTGAAACAAAATAAAAACTATAGCAGCAAACTCTATCTCATGGTATACAACAGCAAAAAGCGTGGGTATTATGATTCCTTGCCTAATTTGATACTGTTTGAGCAAAACTTTGGATAACTATGTTGTTTATGTTGCAGGAAATGGAGAAAACAACAACACAGTTACCCAAAGTTTTGCTCAAGCAGCATCAAATTAGGCCAGGAATAATAATACCCACGCTTTTTGCACCATTTCATTGCAGAAACGAATAATTGACCTTCTCACCATACAAAAATTCAGCTCATTACTACAAATCTAGTACTTCACCGATCTGTCCTATTACATGCATTTGAATGGTTTACAATAAAATTGTGCCTCACAGCATTTCAAGGAAAATTGAATTCAGTTGTAATTCAGTTGAATGTTCTCTTCTTTACGAAAGAAAATTAAACTAATTGAGTTTGTCATTAACTCGGTAAATAGAGTTCTGAACAGTAAATTTCGGGGACTAAAAAGAAGTTACCGACAAAGACTTGGCATCCAAGTTCATCAAATAAATACTAAACCTGTTGTCTGTCTTCAAAGAAAGAATTTCTTTTTAGGTTTTGTAAATTAATTGTTAACTTTTCCTACTTTTAACAATATTTTATAAATTATGCACAATAGTTGATTATTGACTACAAACCTACCAACAGACTGCCGTATATGCAATTACGCAAATACTGTTGTGAGTAAAATTATCACAAGATTATACATAAGATAAATCGTATAACCCAAATGACGATTACAAAATATTTACTTCATAAAACATCAGCTATCATGTTTACGCAACACGCCATCACAATGATTCATTCAACCCTTCACCATCACATTGACCCCCCAAAAGACAGACAAAAGGTTAGTCAAATATGGTCACCATTTCCGCCCGATAAGCCCGGTCGTTGTATGTTGTAACCCCTTCCTTTGCGGCCACTTTGACAGATGTAATTATCTCATTCCCCGTAAAGTTAACAAATTTACTTAGCTGTCGAGAATTGTGTCTCTCTGGCGCGCGCGAACAAACGGCCTCCATCAAAAGCGCCAATTTACCTTCCCCTAGATTGCCCCATCACCATCATCATCATGACTCATCATCGTCGGGAGTCCCCATTTTTCCTCCCACTGCACTGCCACCACCCACGCTAATCCCTTGTTCAAATGAAGCACAAACTGTTTTGGTAGGGTGGACCAAGAGTCCTAAATATACATGGGAGGCAGCCTCACACTTTCATCAATATCTTATTGTTGCGGTCAATGCTCACCTAAATATATAAATTTTCTGACTAAGACATTCAGCTTTCTAGTGGTGAGTTCAAATTGAAACTGGTGGTTGCGATGAAATGATAAAATTTAAAATGGCGTCCAAATCCCATTTTGGATTTCAATTTCAAATTCCTTTCTTAGGAACGTGAAGTTTTGTACATTTTACAACAATAATTTTCGAGACATCACGCGATAAATTAGGTACAATTTGATGAAGAATCGTCTGTCAGCTTATCAGCCCCTTGGGAAGCGAGGGTTCCGTCAATTTAATCCAACCAAGCGGTTTTCATTCTTTTTTATCATATTCTAGCGAATAAGCCATAACATTTTGAAATCCTAGACTTGATGTAAATGGCGGTCTGGTTTCAGCGAGATTTACCCATTTATCAAAATTTTGAACCACCCTGCCGTTGTCCCCCTCAATCCACCCAACTCAATGAGACTTACCGTTCGGTCGCCTTTGTGTTTGACGCGGCACTTGAGTACGGCGGTGTCCTCCAGCACCGTCGTTACATTCCGCGAGTTGACGTCGTCGAAGTACGGCTTGTCCGCCGAACTCCCGGAGCTACTACTTCCACTGGCTGCGCCTACTGCTGACGACGAGGACGACGTCGCTGATGATGACGAGGATGGTAATCCAACGGCGGCGGCGGCGGCGGATGAGGATGGTGGGATACCTGTGTGTGGGAAAATGACACGACAGAACGGACAATTAGTGTGAATTGAAACAAATTCAATTAAATATTCAAGTGCAAGCACCAGTCAGCCAGCAGCGTTTCGGAGGTTTTTGGGGACGGGCAATATCCGAACAAGTGATGGTGCATTAGGTGATATGAGGCAAACATACGGTGCTTGTTTTATCGTTTGTCCCGTGAGAGGGGAGGGGGATGAGCTGTATTGACGATTTGACGAATTGAGGATAATTAATTGGTTGGCAGCAAATGTTGACAGGTTTACGCGTCGAACAGGTGTCACTATTGGATTGATGTGTGTTTTTCCGAGCAAGTGTTCGATTTAAGTTTTGAGAGATTGTTGTTGCATCAAACAATCAGAATATCAGGCTTTACAAAAGCTTAAACTTAATACCTAGTATAGTCGAGACTCTTATAAGATCACTGGTCGGGGGGCGCAATAGGAATCTGCTTAATAGGAGACTAAGAGCTTATGGAATTTCGGCTTTTTGGGGGTGCGGGTGTGTTAACATTGAAAAATTCGTCATTGAAATCATCGTCATCATCAAACATTTGAAGCAGTTTTTGCGTTCAAAACAAAAGTTATTTCCATGAAAATGTATTCACTGTTTTCCATTTGAGTAATGGAATGCAGTGAATATATTTTCATAGCCATTGTTCTGATTTACAGCAAAAAAACTGCTTTTCATTTTCCAATAATCGATGACGGTTACTTGAGCCTTAAGACATAGCGCAATGCGTTTTTCGTTTGGAGCTTGAAAAGATCTACCATTTAGAACTTTGGTTGATTAGATTAGTTGGCAACTTGGCCACTTAAGGCACCACCAACAGTTTGATGCTAAATTGCACTACTGAAACCCTATCAGGTTGTCGAGCAAACGTTACGGTATACGACAGCTCAAGACCCTGATAATTTGTCTTCGGGAAAGTTGTTGGTTACGCCAATAACTTGCAGATGAATCCAGATAACTTTGAAAGTTGGTGTTTTTGGCAAAGTTGATCAGTATGACATAGACTCACACTAGGACTTACATAAACTGGAACACTTGATTTGCAATTACTTATGTTACTGGCGTTTTTTGTCGAAATGCGAAAGCCTCAGTCTGGGTAGACTTCGGAACCTTCAGCTTCATGGCTCTGCTGCTGCAGCTTATCATGGACTTGCATCGACTTCCGAAGTTTCAGCAAACCCTTGTAGATATTGTTCTTCGAGGACGCAAAGTAATCACTTCCGTTTCTGTGATATGTATTGGCACCCTTCGCCAACCACGCACCATCCATTTTTTCTCTCCCGGCGTGCCAGTTGAGATTTCAATTGGGTTCATTACAGTACCGCTCTTAGCAATACTACCGACAGCGGAGACCTAGGCAACCCGCTTCTTGCGAAGAGGATAACCTCACTACTTCATACACCAGATGATGAACTTTGACTTACATATGTTGCTGGTTTTGAATTCCCAAGAAAGAAGGTCAACCGTGTAGAGCGGACCTGGTGCAATGGTTAAAGCATGTGACTATCACGCCGAGGACCTGGGATCGAACCCCACTACTGACAAACTCTCAAAATGTGAGTTCTTCCTTCGGGAAGTAAAGCGTGGGTCCCGAGATGAACTAGCCTAGGGTTAAAAATCTCGTTAATACAGACAAAAAAACAGGTCAACCGTGGCAGAGCCCTACATTAACTCGACAAGTGACAAATTATTGTGAAGCGGGCTCAGGTACCTCATAGGTTTCGTAAACGAGCTAGCGTGTTTAAACCCACTTGGCCATTCATCCTTGGGCATGGGCACGGGTCACATGAAACCTTGATTTGGGGTTCCCTATATGGTGGACTGCTATGCCCGAAACAAGTGGTCCGTATACGTACACTATAGTGCAACTTCAACTTGCTTCAATCTGCAATAGTTGCAATCTCCTTGGCTACTTCCTAAGCCTCAATGAAAATCCTTGCGATACTTTCTTTCCATCCCCTCAAACCCCCTTGAATACTTTTGAACGCTCATGAATCTCCTTAAACATTCCATAGGTTCGCATAAGGTCTCCCTTATCTGGCCTTCTCTTCTTACACCTTCCTTGAATCTTTTCAATCCCTTTTTTTTCCTTCTAAACCATAGGGGGATAATCTGCTCAACAGACACCCTAACAGAAGGTTAGGGTAGTGTAGGTGTGACAGGTCGTCTTCTACAACAAATGTAAAATCCAGGACTACTCTCTCCTCGTACCCACTGAACCATTCCTATGGTCGCCAAACCCTACGTCTCTCCGGAACCACTAAGAAGGTATTGCTTCAGAGAGGGGCTAGTGCACATCGCACCCACAAGGTTAGCTGCGTAGCCTGCAGCAACGAACATCGATGGCTCGCTTTGGAGAGTCCATCACGGTAGCATGCTGGCGCTTAGCCAGTTTCCCAAGTGGTCCTCGCCACTCCCTTTGTCCTCGGAAGGCGGGCAGAGTCAACCCCGCCCGCGCCCTACTGCTGAGCGGACGTCAAGAACTGATGCCCACATGCAACCCGATCTGACCTGCCCGCAAAGGAAGGGTATCACTACCCTTCAGGCCCTATCAAATGCATCCGTAGGTTGCTGACGGCAGGGTCTCCACCTGCCCCGACCCTTGCCGGGGACCCCTTTCCAACCGCGGGCTTGGATCCAACCCAGTAGACCGACGCCACGACAGCACCGCTACCGGGACTTCCTCTCCGCGGCCACTTAATCGCTGTAAGGGTCGATCTCGACCGCAGGGCACCGGTATGACCTACGAAGCCGACTCCGAACCCCTGGACCACCACTTGTACTGCATCTGGACTAGCCATTCTTCGAGTCCACGCGCCACCTCCTCTGTAGCTCCCAGACGATGTGGGTAATAGCCGTTGAAACGGCGTTCCAGCCAAACTCATCCCTACACATCCTCTGGACCAAGTTGTCCGGAGTGGTGTCCTCTCCGCATGTGGCAAGCATGCGGTCACGCATTGTGCGAAAACGCGGGCACACGAACAAAACGTGTTCCGCCGTTTCCTCTAAACCATTGCACACTGGGCATTCGGGAGAATCCGCATGCCCGAAACGGTGTAGATACTGTCGGAAGCAACCATGACCTGTAAGGACCTGTGTCAGGTGGAATGTAACTTCCCCATGGCGGCTATTAATCCAACTATCTACCCTCGGTATCAACCTATGGGTCCACCTTCCTTTGGTGGAACTGTCCCACGCGCGCTGCCATTTGACCATAGAGGCCATCCTGGCAGTCCTGCGTATGCCTCTTGTGCCACGCATTTCGAAGCACTCCATGTCCTCACTGATAAGAATGCTGATAGGCACCATACCAGTAATGACGCAGAGAGCGTCGTGTGACACGGTACAGTATGCGCTCGCAACCCTCAGGCACATAAGCCTGTAAGTACTTTCCAGCTTCCGTCGGTAGCATTTAGTACTTAGCGCGGTGCCCCACGCCGGGCCGCCATACCTAAGTATGGACGTAGCAACACTAGCCAGAAGCTATTGAACATCATCCGGGACAGTGCCGCAATAGCTGTGGAGGCTCTTTTACAGGCATAATCGACGTGGCTACCGAAGGTAAGCTTATCGTCGATCATCACGCCCAAGTGTTTGACGGAGCGCTTTGGCAGGATAGTACACTCTCCTACACTGATCTCCGTCTGCTGCTCCGACTTCAGGTTGTTAACAACCGTCACCTCTGTCTTGTGGTGAGCCAGCTCCAGTTTCCTGGACCGCATCCACGCCTCCACAACCTTGATCGAGTGGTCGGTAGTCAACCTTACCTCCTCGATCGTTTCACCATAGACTTCGAGCGTAATGTCGTCGGCAAATCCGACAATCACCACTCCCACTGGATACTCTAACCTCAACACCTCGTCGTACATGACATTCCATAACACCGGACCCAGGATGGAACCTTGCGGGGCTCCTGAGGTTATGTGAAAGCACTTCCGACCCACCTCCGTGTCGTAGACTAGTACACGATTCTGAAAGTTACTTCCGAGAATCTTGTACAGGTACTCCGGTATCCCCAGACGCAAGAGCGCATCGGCAATAGCAGACCAGCTGGCGCTATTAAACGCATTCCTTGCATCCAGAGTCACTACCGCGCAAAAGCGAATTCCCCTCCTCTTAGGCTCGAGTGCTTTCTCGGCGGTTTTTGTAACCGACAAGATAGCGTCTACGGTGGACCTCCCCTTCCGGAAGCCGTACTGGTTACTCGAAAGACCATTTTCGCCCTCGGTGAACCGCAACATTCTATTGAGGATGATCTTTTCGAGCACCTTCCCCGCCGTGTCAATCAAGCATATTGGTCTATATGCCGACGGGTCTCCGGGTGGTTTCCCCGCCTTTGGCAATAGTACCAGGCTCTGCCTCTTCCAAGCTTCTGGGAAAACTCCCTCGTCCAGGCATTTTCCTGCCCTCCTACGCCTTGGCTTGGCGTCCTGCACTTCTACCTGCGGATTCACCTTCTTCTTCCTCTTCCGCTCTACCTTTGACCAAGGAGGGTCCTCTCCTTGGATCGCCCTGCTCTGTGGCTGCTGAGGGCCCACCAATGGTCGCAACCCCTTGCTCCCATCGTTCCGGGACGGGCCAGCCTTTTCAGGCCCACCCTTCCCAGCTTTCCGGGAACCCTGGCTGGGGTCCGACTTTTCGGCATTACCACCGGCTTTCGGGGTTATTATACGCCTGGCCTTGCGGGCGCCGCCAGATAGCTCCTCACCTGACGGCTGCCTCGCCCGCTTCTGCGAATGCTTGTCATGAGCATTCGCTTCCACACTCTTCGAACTACCTGCAAAGGAGAAGGCCTCCGTTTGTGTAAACTTCGACGCCTTCTCCTTTGCGGGTTCCGCCGCTGCAGCAGCCAGCAACGCGACTGCGTGCTCCTGCTTGGCCTCATCGACAGACACTCTAAGTCTAAGCAAGGCCGTTTGCAGGTCCTTGCTTATATTCGACTTAGTTGTCGCAAAGTCGATGATTTTGCCAAGCTGGTGCTCAGCAACCTCTAATGCGGGCTGTCCTTTTCCTACTTCTTGGCTGATGGCCCTCAGCAACCACGCTCCGTCCATGACCTCCGCCGGCTGGCTTGCCGTGGAGTGGACAGGAGCTCCCACGCTTGAGCTACGTAAGCAGCTTCCAGCACCTGACTCCTCACTTCTCCTTGTCGGAGACCTCATCAACCCGCTTCTTGCGAAGGGGTTGATCGCACCACTACTTCCACCTATGTTGATATTTTTAGAATTTTTGCTCATAATGTATTCCCACGAGCTGCACGAGAAAGAATGTCCACCACGCCAGAGCTCTGCATTAACGCGGTAAGGGACAGCTTACTGTGGGGGGTGCCCAGGTACCCCACAGGCTCCGTTAAAGATCGAGCATCTTTTTCACCCCCTCGATCACTCATTCCTCGGCACGGGTCGCTTGACACCTTGAATTGGGGTTAGTAGTCCTATTCTTAGCCGGCAACTACGCGGCTGACTCGCAAGCGGGGGGGTGCGTCAGGCCCCAGGACATCCGTCCTTGCTGCCCCCTTGGAACACCTTATATGTACCACCTTATATAACTCTCCCATAGCTCACACTTTTACCCTTTGGAGCCAGAGGGGTCATATATGAACACGGCGATAAAAACGAGCATTACAATCGTGTTCGACACCAGTGAAGTCGTCCCAGTGTTGGTTGGGATGTTAAACAGAACTGGCACGATGGCCCTCCAACGAGAAAGGAGTGTTGGCGTAGGCCCAATAAGCCACCCGTAAAAATCCCCATTGCGAATAACATAGGAGAAAATACGACTCGATACAATCGGCAAAGACCCATGCGACGAAATATGGACTACAATTGGAAACTTGGAATAAGGAATTGCAAGTCACTAGGTTTCGCAGAATGTAACAAGATAATCTACGACGAACTACATCCCCGCAACTTTGACATCGTAGCGTTAGACTGAACAGAAAGTGTGGAAAAGCGGACATCGAGCGGCTACCAAAGCTGTCGTACCACCAATGAACTGGGAACAGGATTTATAGTTTTGGGAAAGATGTGACAACGTGTGATCGGGTGGCAGTAGATCAACACAAGGATGTACATGTTGAGATTTAAGGGCCGTTTCTTCAACTACAGCATCATCAACATCCACTCCCCACATGAAGGGAGACCCGATGACGGTTATTCCCACGCGTCGAAGTCGAACGTCATGGCTCAACATCGAGCAGCTGCCTAACGTAGAAGTGGCTCAAGACTACGCGCAGAAGCTAGCAGTGGCCCTATCAACGGAAGAGCAGCTTGACGTAGCTACACTTGAAGATGGCTGGAGGGACATCCGATCCGCCATAAGTAGTACCTCGGCTACAGCACTAGGCTTCGCGACTCCGAATCACAGAAACGACTGGTGAACAGTTGAAAAATGAGAAGAATGCAGTATGGGCGCGAATGCTGCAACACCGTACGAGAGCGAATGAGGCACGTTATAGACAAAACTCAGTCTTCCGAATGAAGAAGCGCCAGCAGGAAGAACGAGATCGCGAAGCGATGGAAGAGCTGTACCGCGCTAAGGACACACGAAAGTTCTACGAGAAGCTGAACCGCTCGCGCAGAGGCTTTGTGCCACGAGCCGACATGTGCCAAGATAATCACGGGAATATTCTCACGAGCGATCGTGAGGTGGTCGAGAATTGGCGGCAGCATTACGATGAGCACCTCAATGGCGAAGTTGCAAGTACCGAAGGTGGCGTGGTTACAGATCTAGGAGTATGTGCACAGGACGAAAGACTTCCGACCCCTGACCTCCAAAAGATTGAGGAGGAGGTTGGCCGGTTGAAAAACAACAAAGCCGCTGGAGCAGATCAACTACCAAGCGAGCTTCTAAAATACGGTGGAGAAGCACTGGTGAGAGCACTACACTGGATCATTACCAAGATTAGGGAAGGAGGAAGTATTATAATTACCGGAGGAATGGATGGAAGGTATCGTGTGTCCCGTCTACAAAAAGGGCGACAAGTTGGATTGCGGGAACTACCACGCGATTACACTACTGAGCGCTGTCTACAAGATACTCTCTCAAATTTTATGCCGCCGTCTACTTATCACCGATTGCAAGAGAGTTCGTGGGGCAATATCAGGCTAGATTTATGGGTGAACGCGCTACAACGGACCAGATGTTCGCCATCCGCCAGGTGTTGCAGAAGTGCCGCGAATACAACGTGCCCACACATCACTTGTTCATCGATTTCAAATCGTTGTATGATACACTCGATCGAGAACAGCTATGGCAGATCATGCACGAATACGGATTCCCGGATAAACTGATACGATTGATCAAGGCGACGATGGATCGAGTGATGTGCGTAGTTCGAGTATCAGGGACACTCTCGAGTCCCTCCGAATCTCGCAGAGGGTTACGGCAAGGTGATGGTCTTTCGTGCTTGCTGTTCAACATTGCTTTAGAGGGTGTAGAGTAAAGTGGGGCAAAAGTTCGAGTGGGGCAAGAGTTTCTTTTGAAGTTTTTGAGCTTAATTCAAATTATATCTTTCGGGTGTCAAGGTTATTCGAAGCCTATTTGAAAAAGAGTCTTTCACTCCAAAAATTATGAAAATTGGTCAATATTTCGAAAAGTTATGACAAAATGTTGGTTTTTGATCAAAAAATTGTAACATGCGATGGTCCTTCCAACGCATGGAATGGAATTGTAATGGAATCGAATTCGATATTTTATTTTGGGGCGTAACTAGGTATATTTTGAAGATGCTTTAGCATGTATAACTTTTTGCGAAAAAGATTTGGAAATCATATTTTACACATAGTGGGGCAAAAGTTCGAATTGTGGGGCAAGAGTTCGAGTCATGCGGCAACTTTATCTAAAATCCTAAAATTCTGCAAAATGTACATATTATCTCTAAAAATGATGGAATCAGTGAGAAAATTCGATCAAAGTTGAAAATAAATTTTGTTTTATCTGCATTTGGCTGAAAACTAATAATTTTTGGTGAAGTAAATTTAACCCAGATTTGGGTAAAATCCAGATCGAACTTTAAAGTATATTCCAGTTCCAACATCAAATAATAATAAAGTGTTGAAATAGTGTTCGTCGGTTAACGAAATACCACAAACACTAGATTCGAACTTTTGCCTCAGTGGTGTGGCAAGAGTTCGAATTAGACACACACATACAAAAAGTGTTGTAACTCAAAATTGAAAAGACATTTGGCGTAACTTAGTTCACCAAAAGTTTAGCTAATGGATGGTAGAATCACCACACGGTATTCATTTATTTATATCTGCTTCGAATTCTTGATAAAAATTGAATTTTCAACTAGGGTCGAATTTTTGCCCCACCTTACTCTAATAAGGAGAGCGGGGATAAACACGAGTAGGACGATTTTCACGAAGTCCGTTCAGCTGCTTGGTTTCGCTGATGATATTGATATTATAGCTTGTAAATTTGAGACGATGGCGGAAACGTACATCCGACTAAAGAGTGAAGCCAGACGAATCGGATTAGTCATTAATGTGTCGAAGACAAAGTACATGATGGCAAAGGGCTCCAGGGAGGAATCACCGCGCCCGCCACCCCGAATTTATAACGACGGTGATGAAATCGAGGCGGTTGAAGAATTCGTGTACTTGGGCTCACTGGTGACCGCCGATAACGACACCAGCAGAGAAATTCAGAGGCGCATTGTGGCAGGAAATCGTGCTTACTTTGGACTCCGCAGAACTCTACGATCGAATAAAGTTCGCCGTAACACGAAGTTAACCATCTACAAAACGCTGATTAGACCGATCGTCCTCTATGGGTACGAAACGTGGACCCTACGTGCAGAGGACCAACGCGCCCTTGGAGCTTTCGAACGGAAGGTGTTGCGTACCATCTACGGCGGAGTGCAGATGGAAGACGGGACTTGGAGAAGGCGAATGAACCACGAGCTGCATCGTCTGCTAAGAGAACCAACTATCGTCCATACCGCGAAAATCGGGAGGCTACGGTGGGCGGGTTACGTCATTAGGATGTCGGATAGCAACCCGACTAAAATGGTTCTCGAGAGTCATCCGACCGGTACAAGAAGACGTGGAGCGCAGCGAGCTAGGTGGGTCAACCAAGTGGAGGACGATCTGCGGACCCTACGCAGAGTGCGGTACTGGAGACAAACAGCCATGGACCGAGTGGAGTGGAGGCGGCTACTATGTACAGCAGAGGCCACCCCGGCCTTAGCCTGATCGGTAAGTAAGTTGCCTACCGCTGGTGGTGACGATGAACGCGTTCTCTATGGCGCTTCGTACACGCTTTCACCGTCCAGGTTATCCGCAGTGCAATTTTCTTGATCCTCTTGTCGATGGGTCCTGACAATACGCAGTCGAATTTCACCTTTCGCCGATTAGGAGATGATGGTGTGATGCAATGTCGATGCTGCGTTTGTTCCACACATCAAGCAGGCTCCGTTTTTATGTTCCGCTAATTCATATTTTGTCGATTTGATTTTCAGTAACACCATCACGGGTAATCCATGTCACTGGTCAATGGGAAAGAGCGATCTCACCCCAAGCAACCAAAAGGTCGGATAAAATAGCATGTTTGGGCTTAATCAGCTATTCGAAGGTATATGAATAGCATTCTATTCAGCTCACTTTTTAAGTAATTAACCGAACTTCAGTTCACAAAAAGTACACTTGTGTCGCTGAAAGGAACGCTATTCAGCTTAAAAATAAACTTCGAAAAAATGAAAAAAAAAATGTTTAGTCCTCAAAAGTAATTTATTATTAAGAACCATTAGTTCATGTGGAATCCAAATTGACTAATACCTTGAAATAATGTTTGATGTTTTTTACTTACTGAGATTTGAACTCGGGATCTCCTCGTTGAAAGTCGGTGCCTAACCACTACTCCATGTATGTGTTGTTATGCACTGTGGGATTTTACTCAATGTGCTGATATCATATAGTAGAGCTCAATCAGGTTCGCGTGTGAACTTTCCCTGAACTTGGAATAATTTTTGAAGTGGAAAGTTCGAAAGAAGTTCACGTGGAACTTCTTGTGAACTTACGCAGTTTGACATTTTCAGTTTGTTGTGGTTCGCAGTGCAAAGCAATAAATTAAGGCCAGTGTATCGACTTCAAGAAAAGATTATAAGTTTTCAGCTTGGTTTTCAGTGAATACGATTGCGTCGTTTACCGGTGCGCTGCAGTGACAAGTCAGACGGGTGTGAAAACATCCAGCAAAGCTGGAAAATTTTTGTGCGCAGCCGAAAAACCCCCGGCGGCAGCCTAGGGGGAACAGTTTTCCGCTGCGGGGGCAGCCTTTGATCCACACAATACGGATCCTTTGCGTTGATTACAAGTAAGTACGTTCAAATATTATAGTGGAACAAAGTGTACTTGTGGAATTAACACAAGCTGTGGCTGCTGGGCTCGATTTCCGAGTGATTTAATTGAATGAGAACTTCTCCCCGGCCCCGCTGTCGCCGAAGTTCAAGTGAAGTTCACTTTTGGTACGGTTAATATTTATCCGAACTTTCAGTAGTAAGTTCAAAACAAGTTCGAAACAAGTTCGGAACGGATGATTTCAAGTTGTTGGAATATGTTCAAATGAACTATATTTGAATTTTAAAGGTACGCAAAAGTTCAACATGAGTTCGGTTAATATTTGATTGAACTCTGTTTTAAAGTTCAACATAAGTTCTTTTTGAACCTTTTTTCGACTTTAATGTCGTTTTGAAGAGAAGTCAAAAGTTTGTACATGTACTTCCAAGTTCATAAACAATACAAGAGTAACTTTTTGGAGAATTAAGTTCAACGAAACCTGGAATTGAACCGAACTTGAACTTCTGAGTTCGTTCTTCAAGTGGAATCCGAACTTTTGGTTGCTTGGGACGATCACCATGTTATTATTGCCACAAAACTCTGTATGAGCACGGTAACGAGGAGCGTATTCGCCTTGTAGGCCAGAGAATTTGACCCCAAGCCAATGTGTGTTTCCCAAAGGTCGGCCAACCTTGCTAACCAAACTGGCTCTATAACAGTTAAATTCTTTTCAATCAATAATTGCTATTCCAGCATTCAAGCAATAATTATTATTCCACCTTGTCCTGTGTGACTTTTACTCGAAGCATGCTAATTATTCTAGTGAAAAACATAAAAAGCCTACAAAGCACAACAAAACGTTTCAAGCCGTCCTGCCTCTTCGTTTTATTTGAATATTTACCGAAGGCCTTAAGTTCTTTGTAGCCATCACCAACAAGTACAACACAAAAAGTCCTCATCCACTCGATTTCAATTGGCATTCATGTCCCCTCCAGCCATTGTCTGAAGCTCAAGATCTGAGAAGAAAAATTCAAATTAAATGACAAATAATTGCCACACTGTTGCTTCTGTTTAATCCCCTGAGGGGAATTTCTCACAGCTTTCCTTGAATTTCACGCGCCCCTCCTCCTCACCACCCCAGGGAATTCGATATTTATTGAGCCAGAAGCTGCCGCCACGTCCAAATTGGCGAAAAAAACTTAAACCGTCGTCGTTGTCGCCATCGTCGCAGCCGCCACGTCGGCCTAGGTGAAAAAGTCAATATTTAGCACACAATTGCATACGGCTTTGCGTTGGCACAGATTTCGAGGAGAACATCAAAAGAACCAATAGAATTCCAATTAGAAAGCTCAATATTTGTCGCAGTATCGCCACGAGCCAGAAATGCTTTTTGCCTCTCTTCCCACCCTCCTCCTGCTCCATTGGCAAATCCTCCAGTCAACTGTAGTCATCGACTTGGACTTCAACATCGACTGCCAAATGGGTGGGCCAAGTCGGAGATAAAACGCGAAACAATTTCCTCCCTCGTCCTCCTCCCTCCACCCGCGCGCACGTAGATCAGCCCAGCAGCTATGGCAAGACAAAGCACCGGATCTTCGCTATTCATCCCAACTGTTGTTGGAACGAAGAGAAATACCGCGCACCAACCGACCGACCGGTTCTAGTGGAATTTCTGGGGTCAAACGGAGTGCTATCATTTTCATAAATTTTCCCACGAAACGGTCCTCTGACTGACCGTCGTCGTCGTCGTTGGGGTCGTCATTTGCTTTTCAACTCCTGAACGAGTGAACCGGCTGACGGCACGGCGCTTCCGGCTTGCCATTATTGTCTCGATGTCGTCGTTCCTTGGATGGGGAAGCTAGAAGCTCAAGTATATTTGCCTACCAACCGACAATACACTAGAGGGGCTCGGAGCCAAATGAAAACGTTAGCCAGCAGAAATTATCACGAGACGGTAATTGTTCGATCGTTTAGAAATGGTCTTTATTTTCTTGTGGGGCTAATTGTTTTAATTTTCACCGTTGAATGTCTTTCCGGATGCCGAAAGGACGAGGGAAGGGAGGGTGGCTGGGATGGCGTGGCATGACATTTGGCACCGTTTTCCGACTGGAATATTAACAAGCGTATCAATGCGCTTTCAGCGGATCTGTACCGAGAAGTATGTGAGAAAATTTCCAATTAAAGGCAATTTGTGGTGAGGATGCATCAATACCTATACGAAATGTTTCAACATTAAATAATTTCATTTTTTGCCTTTCTCGTACACTAAGTGTACTGGAAAGGCTATATGTTCACTCCAAAAATGACTTTTTGATAGAAGGCGCGGAGGGTCGAGTCGCATATACCAATCGACTCAGCTCGACGAGTTGAGGTGATGTCTGTGTGTGTGTATGTGTGTGTGTGTATGTGTGTGCGTGTGTGTGTGTGTATGTGTGAGTGTGTACAAAAAAACTCACATCACTTTTTGGCAGTAAACCTCAACCGATTTTAATGACCGACGGTTCATTCGACGCGGAATCTGGTCCCATTGTTTCCTATTGAAAATGGTTCGGATCGGTTTAGCCATTCCGGAGTTATGGCCATTTAGGTGTTCCGGACCGGTACCCCTGGAAGGAGTCAGACATGAAAATGTAATAAACCCATGCATGCGACCCATCAAACCAGGACATTTTCGATTATCCGATGAACGGAAAGCAGGAGAATAGTTTTAGACCTTATTAGACCCGGTATTGTTCCGGAACCGGTTCCGGATGTCCCGCCGGAAGTGGCCAGATATAAAAGAGAACCAAACCAATGCATGCGACACATCAAACAGCGGCATTTCCGATAACCTAGTAAAAGGGTAGCAGGAAAACAGTATCAGACTATATCTGAACCGGTATTGTTCCGGAACCGGTTCCGGGGGGTCCCGACGGAAGTGGCCAAATGTAAAAGCGAACTAAACCCATGCATGCGACACATCGAACAGCGGCATTCCCGATAACCTGATGAACGGTTAGCAGGAAAACAGTATTAGACCATATCTGAACCGGTAGTGTTCCGGAACTGGTTCCGGGGGGTCCCGACGGGAGTGGCTAGATATAAAAGAGAACCAAACCCATGCATGCGACACATCAAACAGCGGCATTTCCGATAACCTCATGAACGGTTAGCAGGAAAGTAGTATCAGACCATATTTGAACTGGTAGTGTTACGGAACCAGTTTCGGATGTCCCACCGGAAGTGGCCAAATGTAAAAGCGAACTAAACCCATGCATGCGACACATCAAACAGCGGCATTCCCGATAACCTAATGAAAGGTTAGCAGGAAAATAGTATCAGACCATATCTGAACCGGTAGTTTTCCGGAAACGGTTCAGGGGGGGCCCCGACGGCAGTGGCCAAATATAAATAGAATCAAACCCATGCATGCGACACATCAAACAGCGACTTTTTTGATAACCTGATGAACGGTTAGCAAGAAAATAGTCTAGACCAAATTTGGGACAACAGGTCCTGTCTGGGAACCGATTTTGGGTGTCTCGTCATATGTGATAAAATATAAAAGTGAACCAAACTTATGCATGCGACACACCAAATCGCGGCTTTTTCAATAACCTTATTGACAGTTTGTCAGCAAAATGCCTCAGACGCACATTTGGGAGAACCGGTGGTGTTGAAGAACAGGTAACGAGCGCCCCGCCGGAAATGGTAAAATATAGAAGTAAACCAAAATCATGCATGAGCCCATCCATTAAGTACGTCACGATCCTACGGGGAGAAAGGTTTGTTAAAGTGTGACAAGCAATTTTAACCCTCGAGCAGTTGCGTCTTCAGCCACCCTCAGCAACACTACGCACACGCTGTGCACTAGAAGTGAGCTTTTTCCATGGTGCGTGAACTCAGTACACGACGCGACCGCTCCCGGGTTAAGTATAGGAAAAACCCGTACAAAGAGGGGAGGGGAGCTTCGAAAATTCCCAATTTCAGTGTGACATATTTAATGGATGCTCCCCATGGAATACATCAATTCGCGGCTTTTTAGGCAGCCTGATAATAAAAAAGCCATAGACAATATTTGGGATAACCAGTAGTGCCATGGAATCGGTCCCAGGTGTCCGCCGGAAATGGTCAAACGTAAAATTGAACCAAGCCCAAGCATGCGGCACATGAAATTGTGGAATTATGAACGTGAACAAATCGAATGTTTAAATCAAAATTGCAAGAAAACGATACGAGATAGAAATTTGATGTAAAAGAACAAATTGTAGAGTGGAACAGGGGCCACAACTTTGCCTAAGAAAGAATTTTAAATTAACACGCATTTTTCAAAGATAATTGACAAAAACACACAAAAATAGAGTTATTTGCTCTAGAAAACTTAGTTATTTAACTAAACCAATCAATCGATTCAAAAATGTGATACAATAGAAAATTCAATAATCTTTCGAATAAGGGCGAAAAAACTGCGATAAGTTTGGCCATTTAAATGTTATAGCCAGTTAAGGCAATAATAGTCAAAAACAAGGAAATTTCAATAACTACGCAACGGTTGAGATTTGACCATATGCATAGAACATTTTTTTCACCATTTATGGTCCTCTATCACCCTTTAAAAAGTTTGCACTCAGGAACCTAACACCCTGTATATGCAAGAGAATAAAATCGTAACCAAAGCTATCTCATCAAACAACACCATTTCAAATTCCTGTAGGATTGATCAACGTGTTATGGGAAAATTATGATTCAATCGCATCAACACTGAATTAAGTTTTTCGAATCTCCATTTGCGTCTAAAATTACTGAGGACTATTTGGTTCATAAGGAGGTCAAAGTTTACATGAATCGTATTAAGCGTATAAGTAATCTCAGGATCGGCTTATGTCGACGTAAAGATCATGAGTACATATTCGGCGAGAAAGGCACTATCACCACTAGGTGGATTAATCTGGGTTTTTTTTTTATTGTTGATTGTTGGTGTACCATGTCTTTGAAGCGAATTCTGTCGGCAAGATAGCAAAATTCTGTCTTCGGCAAAGTTGTCCAGAACAACAACCACTTCCTGGAGATGGATTCAATAGTTCAGAATTTCAGCACCACATGGCGCTAGTAAACATTGTTACTTCTACTGGGATATTGTTTCAACTTATGGTGAACAAGGATGGAAGAAAATCACTTCAAGCGATAAATGATACAGGATACGAACAATCCAAGATAGCCTTGTTCTTGCAGTAGCATGATGCCGACGCCTCACACCGTGCTCGTATCACAGAGCAATCAAAGCATCTGATGCACGCTTTATCGCGTGATGACCCGTTATCGGATCATGTTACAAGTCGTGATAAATTTTATTCATCACAATTTATGCCTCTTATGCACCCGTAAACCGCATTCATTATTAGAAATAATTCATTCATGAGCATATCTGGAAGTTAAAGAAGTAAGAATGCTCAAAAAGTGGATGAAATCGCGAATTTATCATTTTGACTTCATGATAGCGATCGCATCGCGCCCGCACACGCCTAGCGAATCGTTCTTCTCGGATCGTAGTTTGTTATGGTGCTTGACGACAAAATGTTATCGTTGTTGCTATGATCGCGCGATGCCTTTCAACCGCGACACATTCGAGATCTGATCATGATCACTAGATTTCCATCCTTGATGGTGAATATAGAACGAAGCCACACCTTGAATTTTCAAAAGCACAAATCTGAAGAACCAAATATCCTATCGCGCTGAAAAGTTGATACATTGGTCACCTACCGGTGCAGACCAATCGATCAAGTTTTCAGGGCGATCCTTCATTTGGTTCCTCAGATTTGTGCTTTTGGAAATTCGAGGTGTGGCTTCGTTCTATATTCACCTTATGCTAGGTAGCCTAAGCATTGCAAAATCACGCTTGTTGTTCACAACACGAGTGCAACGGTACTGGCAACGGCTGTAGACGCAATACTTATCAAATCAAAATGTTTCATGATGACTAGCGCCGCCTACTGAGACAAACACGTACTAAATTACTTACTATCGTAGAAATCCTGGCCTTCCCAACAACTTTGCTGAAGATATCACCACTCTAGTCACCACTTTTCCAATACGCCTCATTACTCCATGATAATCGCAAAAGTTACTGATCTATAAACAAATCACTGGGCGTTCGAGGCATCTGATCGCCAAAAAGATCGCTGGGCGTAAATGGGTTCCTATGATCATAATATCCTATTCACGGAAAATCATGAAAAAACTAATGCATAATATATTTTGAAGTTTATGAGTAAATATTCCATACCAATGGGCACTTTTGAGGTGGTGAAAGTGGCCCAAACTACCAATGACTTTTTTTTTAAGGTTAGAAAAGTCCTATTAGCTGATTAGCGGCAAAAAGAGAGGAAAACGCATGTATAAAACATGTTTTTAAGTGAAAAGGCAAATTTTCTGTACTACAGATTACGCCAGGGCCACCCCGGAGGTGCTGGAAGTGACCGAAATGGTTTATGATTGTGTTAGAATTACGTTCATTTAACTACACAACCAAAACTTGCGCTGACGTTACTCTTATATGACATGTTTGTTGCTTGGGATATTATGGAGCAAAAATATGGAAGACCTCTACTACAGGTTTCGAACGGCAGGGTACACCGGAGGTTCCGTAATTGACCAAACCGACCAAAGACTTTCTTCATGGTTATAGGAATCCTATTCATGAAAAATCCTGGGGAGAGAGCAGTCGCACGACATGTTTTGAAGTGAAAATGCGAATGGCTTTTACTATATGTTCAGCTAGGGCATCCCGGATGTTCCGAAAGCGGCCAAAATGGTCAATAATCCTTCATAATAATTCTATTTATGTAAGATATGTGTTTGGGTAGAAACGGTAAAGGCTGGGCATGCTCCGCAACTCCTATCCCTACCTCCTCGTGGTACCGGCCGGAAACTATGAGCAACCTTAGGGAAATCGGATAACCAACCACGGTGGGAACTTTGGTCATAGGCTGACAGGGAAGGGGGGGGGGGTTTGCTTCGGCAAACCTGAGCGTCTGTTCTCCAGGAGGAGCGGCTCACAACAGTGTCTGACCCCCATGTTAGGGGCGGCTGATCAACGTCCGAGGGCCAGGGAAGGACTCTAAGCTCAACTGTGCACTATGGTCCTCCGGAAAATAGGGGGCTGGAATCAGGCCCTACCAGCCAGCCGTAAAAAAACCATTGCAACGGGAAATCAGCAGCAGAATAATACGAACCGAGACCAACGGTATCGACACCAGCGAACAAAAAGGATTTGCGATTGGAAACTCGGTACGTGGAACTACCGATCTCTCAACTTCATTGGGAGCACCCGCATACTCGTCGATCTACTGAACGAACGCGGGTTCGGCATCGTAGCGCTGCAGCAGGTGTGTTGGACAGGATCCATGGTGCGAACGTTTAGAGGTAATCATACCATCTACCAGAGCTGCGGCAACACACGCGAGCTGGGAACAGCTTTCATCGTGATGGGTGATATGCAGAGGCGCGTGATCGGTTGGTGGCCGATCGACGAAAGAATGTGTAGGTTGAGGATCAAGGGCTGATTCTTCAACTTCAGTATAATAAACGTGCACAGCCCACAATCCGGAAGCACTGATGATGACAAGGGTGCATTATACGCGCAGCTCGAACGCGAGTACGATCGCTGCCCAAACCACGATGTCAAGATCATCATAAGAGATTTGAACGCTCAGGTAGGCCAGGAGGAGGAATTCAGTGTACGGTACCGGCGATTGCCACGGTACAACCTAGAGCTACTGAAGCAACCGGATGTCGCCTCAGCATACGCGCAGAATCTCGAGGCCGCGTTGCCAGACGAGGGCGAGCTCGATGAGGCCCCTCTTGAGGACTGCTGGAGTACAGTGAAAGCAGCCATCAACGACGCATCCGAGAGCACCATCGGGTACGTGGAAAGGAATCGACGGAACGAATGGTTCGACGAAGAGGGCAGAATGGTTTTGGAGGAGAAGAACGCAGCGAGGGCGGTAATGCTGCAGCAAGGGCCTGACAGAATGTGGAGCGTTATAAACAGAAGCGGAAGACCCGCCTCTTTCGGGAGAAACAGCGCCGCCTGGAAGAAGCGAAGAAATGGAACTGGTGTGCCGTTCTCAAGAAACACAGAAGTTCTATCAGAAGCTCAACGCATCCCGCAACGGCTTCGTGACGCGAGTCGAAATATTCAGGGAACCAACAAAGCAGCTGGTAAGGATGGTATCGCAGCTGAACTCATCAAGATGGGCCCAGAAAAGTTGGCCACCTGCCTACACCGGCTGTTAGTCAGGATCTGGGAAATCGAACAGCTACCGGAGGAATGGAAGGAAGGGGTAATCTGCTCCATACATAAGAAAGGCGACCATTTGGAATGTGAGATCTTCAGGACGATTTTGAATGCTGCCTACAAAGTGCTATCCCAGATCATCCTCCGTCGTCTGTCACCTAAAACGAATGAGTTCGTGAGAGGTTATCAAGCCGGCTTCATCGACGGCCGGACGACAACGGACCAGATCTTTACCGTACGGCAAATCCTCCAGAAATACCATGTATACTAGGTCCCAACGCATCACCTGTTCATCGACTTCAAAGCGGCATACGACAGTATCGACCGAGCAGAGCTATGGAGAATCGTGGACGAAAACGGCTTTCCTGGGAAGCTGGCTAGACTGATTAAAGCAACGATGGACGGTGTTTGCAAAACTGCATAAGGGTTTCGGGTGAACTATCCAGTTCACAAATTCATCCTGAGATTTCAGACTATTTCCAGGGATTCACACAGGGATTCATCCTCGATTAGTTTAGAAATTTTACAGGGATTCAAGGATGGGAACACTCACTTGCAGAGAGTTACACTCACTTGATGTTTCTCAGCTCAGAAGCGTGCAATCAAGAAATGATGTATGGACGACTTTTGCCTTGTGGTTTTGTCTAAAAGTTTGCCGAATAGAGTAGGTGTCGCACACGCATATCAAAGCCGTGACAGAGCTGTGAAAGCGACTCTCCACGAGGTGAGTGTAATTTACATTCACCTCGTGGAGAGTTGCTTTCGCAGCTCCTTCACGACTTCGGTATGCGTGTGCGACACCTACTCTATTCGGCAAACTTTTAGACAAAACCACAAGCCAACAGTCGTCCATACATTATTTCTTGATTGCACGCTTCTGAGCTGAGAAAACATCAAGTGAGTGTAACTCTCTGCAAGTGAGTGTTCCCATCCTTGAATCCCTGTAAAAATTTCTAAACTAATCGAGGATGAATCCCTGTGTGAATCCCTGGAAATAGTCTGAAATCTCAGGAAGAATTTGCGAAGAAACCCCTAAAGGGATCTCCAACGGAATCACTAGGGGAATACCGAGTAAAAAATCCTTGATAGGAATACCTGAAAGAATTCCCAAAAACTAACTATAGGAATTTCCTATGAAATCTCTGGCAAATTTTCCGAACAAATCCATAGAGAAAACGAATCTCAGGAAGATTTTGCGTAAAAATCCCTGAAGGAATTATCAACGAGATTACTGGAAGGTTTTTCGAAACTATCCATGAAATAAAGTATGAAGGGATTCCCAAAATAATTCCCTAAGAATCACTGGAAGAATTCTTGAAGGCATTTCTGAGGCACTATCTGTAAAAATATCGGAGGACATATCTGAAGGCCTTACCTAAGGGAATTCTCAAAAAATGACTGGAGCAATTTTCGTCGGAATCACTGAAGAGATTCCCAAAAAAATTGTAGTGAATTTTCTGAAGCAATCCATTGTGCTATAGATCTACAGTGAATCTGCTGCTCACTCGATCGCGGTTGTGGATGAGTATACAAGCTCATGGAAAGTGGAACTTGCGCATCTGGAAAGCAGGCTTCCAATGGAGAAGTTTTGTCAAGAAGGAGAAGAAGAAGAAGAAGAAGGCTATATTGGCCAACGATTATAATTTTGCATTTAACATGCTGAAGGAAATAAAAGATAGGTATTTCCATTACGAAATTACTGGATTAATCAGGAATCGAATCAGAACCTTTCAACCACTTCGGCTATGTGATCCCTATTGCCGGGTAGTATCACCGGCGTTGGTACGCTTACCATACAGTGATAGCAGAACACTACTGGCAGCAACTCCATCTGGGTCGGATAACGATAAACTCATTAAGAGTTGTCCTCTACCTTCGGTCGCCATGGCTTGTTAACATTATTTATGAATGAGCTCTGGACAGTTGCGGTGGCGGTGGTAGGTAACAGCCCTAACGATGACTATAGAAGAACTCACTCCAAACAAATGTGAATGGATTAGACCGTAATGATGTGGAAGGAAAAGAATGAGTTGCCGCTCTTTCTCTCGAGAGATGCTGGTTGATTCGAGCGAAAAGGAGATGCAAATCTTAGGGAGCCGTTAGTAATTAAAATTAATTTGGCTCGAGAAAGGGTATTTCCTTTCAGTGATCGTAATGAAGTGAAAATGAAAAGTTAATGAATTTAATCATGATATTTGTGAAGGTCGAAGCATAACACTGTCGATAATTCAACTAGTAAAATGTTGCAACCAAGCTGCCTTACATATTATTACAAATTTCATTTGGCGTTTCATATCCTAACGCCCTCCAAAAAACCCAATCGCACCCTTCGCCTAGCCAATTTTGAAAAGAACCGAAAATATGTTCACACCCGATCGCTGTCGTTGCTCATTTACGAGCAAATTAAATTTAAACGCTTTTGCTCCATCAGCTCGATTGAATTTACGACGTCATATTTATTTATGAGATACCTAAAGAGTAACACTTACAGAGAGCAGGAAAAGTCTAGTACCCCTACACGCTGGCTGTGCTGCAATCATCATTCGTCTGCCTGTCCGCCCTGACTGTTGTTGTTGGCTCGCCGGTTATTGTCGGCAGCAGTTACCCATCACCATCGTTCAATGTGTTCGAAGTAGGGTGAAGTGGGGCAAAACCTGAATCATTCGAGGCACTTTGGTATACAGTTGAAATTATGGATTTTCTTTGCATGTTATATTGATCCTTTAATTTTTGTTTGAGTTGCTGAGTGATTCAGATTGTTTGTAAGCAAAACTCTTGAAAACTCAATCCAAAACAATTTCTTCTGTAAGCTTGATTGACCGCCCATAGCTGCACAGCTTGAGATATCTGCTTGGGATAAACAAGAATCTTCTTGTGTATGTAAGTGATGATACAATCCCTCGCCCACGGCTGACCGTATTGTGGGGTGTGAACAATGATTAATGACATTCTCCTTGGGTGTCCTTCTCCTAGTAAGCGTCGGTGACAGCAAGCATCATGACGAGGTGGACAATGTGGAGTGGAGCTTTGGCGGAGCAAGTCGCCTGTAATTAGCTAAGATGGCTGTGAATGGATTGTTCCGGTGAGTTGCGCAATATTCACACGTATATGTCATTACGACTGCGCAAGTTCATGCGCATGTCGAAGTGTTTGGTAATTGTCTGATTGGCAGATTCAGTTATCTACTTTTCCATCGTTCACCCCATTCTACTCTTTGTCCATCTGATATCGTATTCCAAGTTCTAGAAACACAACCCTTCATCACCGACATCATCATCATTGCCACTGTCGTCGGAATTGACATAACCGTCAAACAGCTTTCTGAGTCCTGACAGCAATTGGGCCCAAACCGAATGCGAGTATTCAACTGCCGAAAGTAGCCCCCCCGTATAGGGTGCAATGGTTGGTGGTTTTGTGGTAGGCACCGAAACAGAGTGTTTCTTATTGCTGCACACCAACCGGCACCACATACATATGGTCATAAAATGCAACCGACAGTGAAATGATCAATCTGTATGCGGTTTTTAGAGGCCTATAAATCAAGGGCTGCTGCGCGCTCGGTGCATGATGGTCGCCGGTTACGAGTGAGAAAGGGCCATATTGACAATTTGAATGGCAAGTTAGAAATCCGGATGGGGGGGGGCGGTGGAGAGAACGGAAGGCAATTTCGTCGCAAAATAGAAGGATTTTTCGATATCGAATGTGTTTGAATGTTTGCACGAGATAGTGAGACCGACATTGGCCGATGATGGTCGGCAATAAATGTTGAAGTTTGTGTAACGAAAGTAAAACAATTCCCCGTTCGATTTTATGAGCTGGGCTTGTTGCTGGCTGAGCTAATATTGGGTGAAAGTTCAAAACTTTGCGGTGCTGCAAATATGAATCAAAAAACCCAAATTAATCCACCTTGCGGTGATGGTGCCTTTCTCGTGCCTTCGAAAACACATTTCAATACAACTCAAGTGACATGTTGATGAATATCGAACTTTCATACGTTTAACAGAAATCCATTTCATGGCATCAGAGATCATATCATTTATCTGGCCGCCATTTTGAATGTTGAACATTTTCAAGACTGAATCACAAATTGAACTCAATTCTACGCGCATCATGTAAGTCCTGGTTAGTTGCGTAAGATGTCAACAAATCCACTTCACCAGAAACGTAGAATCAGTATTACATTCATCTGCCACCTTCCAACTCGGTGAAATAGCCGAGTGGTAAGAGATGCCCAAGCAACACGATTTGTTTCTAAACCAGTAACAGCAACCTTAGTGCAATTTATTCACTGTCCGTATCACGCACAACAGAACATAATTGCTTCTTATCTGAAACCCAAAAAGCGCAGATTCTGAATTCTTATGCAACATAAACGAGGGGAATGATAAAAAAATGAAAAAAAAATCGTCCAGACTCGAACCATGGACACCAGGAGTATTATCTACCCACCTTACATACTACACCAAGAGCTCTGTGAGAGAATCGCTGCTCAACGCATCATAAAAGCTACTGAAGTTGTTTGTTACTTTATTGCACCTTCTTTGTCACAAGTTAGAGAACTGTCAAAATGAAAAGACGCTCAAGTTTTCTGCAACGCTCTTGGTACCTAATCTGAACAAACAAACCAGAGTTACACACTAAGATTCAGATGTTCCAGCTCAGTAATTTTTTCACTGAGTTCAGTATTTTTTCCATCTTTTTACTGAGTTTTCAACAGCAGATTTATTTCGGTACACTCGGTAATCGTATTTACCGTTCACCAGTAACGATATTTACCGTGCTTCAGTAACTTTTGACAGTTTGTGAGCTGAGCTCGGTAACTCATTTACAGAATATCCGCAAAATAAATAACCGAGCGTACCGAGTTAAATCTGCTGTTGAGAACTCAGTAAAAAGATGGGGAAAATACCGAGCTGATCTTAGTGTGTAGATGTTTCATGCATGTTACATAGCACTTTTAATGTGAGCTAACTGTATTATCACTTGCCAGGAATATGTTAGCTCCGCCTCCACGAATCGATGTCAAACACGTGGTAATTTGTGATTTCTATGTAACAAAGCCTATGAATGCAACTCAATTGACAAGATGGAAGTTTCATGTGCTTCTAGTGCTACTCATATAGACCAAAGCATAGAAAGCCACATTTTAGATGATGTTGCAGGTGCTGCTTGGGTGTGGCTCACAATCAGCAGATCCTGAGTTCGAATCCAGGCATGTTGATATTATACTATTATATGTTTTATTTATCAGATCGTTTCTAGCGATTGCTAGACGCTAAGAATATATAAGTCCTAAGAGACGTAAATATACATATTTTGACCTCTAAGTTTGTGTCTTATATATATATATATATATATATATATATATATATATATATATATATATATATATATATATATATATATATATATATATATATATATATATATATAGATATATAAGTATACGTCAGGTTCAGGACACCTAAAATTACATGATTTTTTCTAGGTGCGTAGAAAAATCAATAAACTTCCGAATGAGGGTTAAAAAGCTGCGATAAGTTTGACCAATTTCAAGTTATAGTCAGTTTGAGGCAAGCAAAGTAAAAAACATGTAAAGTTCAATTACTATGTAACGGTTGAGATTTGACCATATGCGTACACATTTTTTTCACTTTTGTTGATCCTCTATCACTCCTTAAACAGTTTGCATTCACCCATCGGGACCCCCGGAACCGGTTCCGGAACACTACCGGTTCAGATATGGTCTGATACTGTTTTCCTGCTAACCGTTCATCAGGTTATCGAAAATGCCGCTGTTTGATGTGTCGCATGAATGAGTTATGTTAAATTTTATATTTGGTCACTTCCGGCGGAACATCCAGAACCGGTTCCGGAACACTACCAGTTCATATATGATCTGATACTGTTTTCCTGCTAACCGTTCATCACGCTATCGAAAATGCCGCTGTATGATGTGTCGCATGCATGGGTTTGGTTCTCTTTTATATTTGGCCACTTCCGGCGGGACATCCGGAACTGGTTCCGGAACACTACCGGTTCTGATATGGTCTGAGACTATTTTCCTGCTTACCTTTCATCAGATTATCGAAAATGCCACAGTTTGATGTGTCGCATGCACGGGTTTGGTTCTCTTTTATATTTGACCACTTCCGGAACCGGTTCCAGAACACTACCGGTTCTGATATGGTCTGAGACTATTTTCCTGCTTACCGTTCATCAGGTTATCGAAAATGCCACGGTTTGATGTGTCGCATGCATGGGTTTGGTTCTCTTTTATATTTGGCCATTCCGGCGGGACATCCGGAACCGGATCAAGAACACTACCGGTTCAGATATGGTCTGAGACTATTTTCCTGCTTACCGTTCATCAGATTATCGAAAATGCTGTGGTTTGATATGTCGCATGCATGGGTATGGTTCTCTTTTGTGTATGGCCACTTCCGACGGGACATCTTGAACCGGTTCTGGAACACTACCGGTTTAGATATGATCTGATACTATTTTCCTGCTAACTGTTCATCAGGTTACCGAAAATGCCACTGTTTGATGTGTCGCATGAATGAGTTATGTTCAATTTTATATTTGGCCACTTCCGGCGGGATACCCAGAACCGGTTCCGGAACACTACCGGTTCTGATATGGTCTGAGACTATTTTCCTACTTACCGTTCATCAGATTATCGAAAATGCCGTGGTTTGATGTGTCGCATGCATGGGTTTGGTTCTCTTTTATATTTGGCCACTTCCGGCGGGGCATCCGGAACCGGTTCCGGAACACTACCGGTTCAGATATGATCTGAGACTATTTTCCTGCTTTCTATTTATCAGATGATCGAAAATGCCGTGGTTTGATATGTCGCATGCATGGGTTTGTTGCATTTTCATGTCTGGTCCCTCCTAGAGGTACCGATCCGGAACACCTAAATGGCCATAACTCCGGAACGGCTGGACCGATCCGAACCATTTTCAATAGGAAACAATGGGACTGTATGCCGCGTCGAATGAACCGTCGATCATTAAAATCGGTTGAGGTTTACTGCCAAAAAGTGATGTGAGTTTTTTGTACACACACATACACACATACACACACACGCACACACATACACACATACACACACACAGACATCACCTCAATTCGTCGAGCTGAGTCGATTGGTATATGTGTCTCGACTCTCCGGGCTTTCTTTCAAAAAGTCATTTTTGGAGTGAACATATAGCCTTTCCAGTACACTTAGTGTACGAGAAAGGCAAAAACGGAAATCACTCACGGAAAAGCAAATAAAAATGGCATAGGGCGTGGATGTTGTTGACTTTAAAACATGTTACAAATCAAAATATTGATGAATATCTTCATCGGAGAAACCTCGCTTATCCAAGATCATGTACACGTTAGAAAAAAATATGATTGCAAGAAAATTCCAAAATATGTAACTTTTGGCTACTTGTAGCTGATTTTTATGGTACCTGTGGTGTATAAAGTTAGGTCTATTGAATTTGTATAAGAAGCTGAAAAGTCTGTATGATTTCCCTCCGTGCATGTGCTCGAAATGAGTCTGTTGATGACGAACTTGACGGTCTAGCAAAAGCTTTCCCGCAAGCTGCTGTCAACTTCGATTGAACCGGTTCGAGCATATGCGCCCACGGCGACGGCGCTCGTGTGTGTTGGTGAGATTTATGCTTTGGTTGGCGCGCGCAGCCCAACGTATCTAAATACCCAAGGTAAGAGATTCCCGCAAATGTCAAAAATGAGACTCACCAACACATCTGCGTTAGTTATGAAAAGTTGGTGTTTTTACACTAAAATGTCATTATTTCAGCAAAGTTTGTGAAGTTTCAGTAGTTTGGATGTTTCTAAATGTTGAAAAAATATGTTTAGAACCAATTAAAAAAAATTGTTACCAATTTTCAAATGGCGATATTTCCTGTTTTATTGCATGGAAGTCACTTTTAATCCAGTGAGATGCAATTAAATAATTGCTTCTATGATGGGAGTACTTAATTTCTTAAGAAAGTTTGCTAAATAGTGATGCGCCCATACAAATCAGCGCAAACTTCATAACTATTTTTTGCTTTTTTCCTTTTCTCACTAATCCGCGAATATTAGCGGGAATCTCTTACCTTGGTATTTAGATACTTTGCGCGCAGCCCAGAGACACACCATCCGTCAGCATCGCTGCGTAAGGTGAGCATGAAATATGAATGGCGAAAGCGAGAGTGAGACAGACGAAGAGAGCTGCGAAGCGGGATAAGGTATCGCACTGGTGAAAGAGTGTGTGTGTGTTCGTGAGGTACACCCGCGTTGTTGGGTTGGCGGTCATTCGTTCGAAACGGAGCTATTAGTTTGTGAACGACTTTTGCGGTGAATGGTCACCACTATATTATATATGGAAAAAGGGATTGGAATTCTTGTAGAATTCAATTCCAAGCATCGGTTACCACAGTACCAAGCTATACTTTGGGTTGCAAAATAATGATTCGAGAACCTGGATACCCAACATAGCTTTTGCGTGCCGAGCGTCTATGTACCGAGGAGGTTCAGTGTAAAAAAAGCCTGTACCGGCATTCAGCGGCCAATCCCGGTGAGGTAGCCTGCTAAAACCCTTTAACTACCAAGAAAAGCAAAACGCAGCTTAAACTGATGGATTCAACGGCATCATAAAAATACAAATGCGCAGATCGGGAGAGAAGATAACTTTTGTTATGTCATTGCAGGTACGGAAAGCTCTCAGTCTGTTACCACCAATAATGTTCCACGGTTTGAGACGTTCGTTGATACAAGGAGACTTCCAGAACTCATGCAATAACCTGCTTTTCACTTAGGTATATCCGAAAACACTGCTGGTGTCCAACGAGTGGTGACTTGTCTCAAGATGGATAACGTACTGGACAACGGAATACATTCTCTCTCACGCCGTAGATGTGGAATTCTTAATAGCATAGATCATTATTGCGGATTTTTAGAAAATTTTCCACTCTGCGGTAGCCGCCGAGTTCTAGCTGTCAAAGTCCTACCGCAGCCATGAAAATGATCGTATCATTGAAAAGTTTGGTCAAATCAAAGCATGCTTGCAAAGTGAAATGTTCTGAAAAGCAACAACAAACAATGATCATCGGCGTCGTATCCAAGGCTCGATCCAAGGTATCCTTGGACTGATTGATTATACATTGGTGAAAATCATCAGTCTGACAGCTGCGGTACCTTTTCAATCTTCCGTAAAGTGGAAAATTTTCTCTAAATTAGCAATTGGCTCTGACGGCAGCAAAAATGCACTCACTCCAATGGGAAATCCCATTTGTATCTGTCATCGTGTGCGTGAAGAAGTATAAACAAACGTGTTTTGTCTCGTTTTTTCTCACGTTTGCCATACGACTCCCGCCAGGCGGCAGCACTGCGGCGCTGTCAAGGCCTATACCTTGATCATTTCCGATTGTAAGAGTTTGGGAGGGATTGAGTATCCAGCATCACACGTTCAATAAACAACAGAACCATGCGTTTCAGTTTCCTCGGGATCTCCACAACGAAAGGTTTCGTCGTGGAGCTAGTGCAGATCACGCGAGGCTAGCTTGTAGTCTTGCAGCTACTGACTTCATCAATCGCGCTTCAAGTAGGGCAAGAAAGGAATGGCGCAAACTGACTTCCTAAAATACCTCACCACTCCCTATGTCCACAGAAGGTGGGGAAGGGTCAATGTCACGCCTGCATTCCCGCTTCACTGTCAACACCAAGAACTGTAATATCCGCTTACACCGCAGGAAGACCTTACCGGGAACACCATACCAATGGAGTCTGGGCCCCATCTGGTAGTCTGCCATCGTGGTCACCTGTATGAAAGAAGTTCCTCAGAGGCGTTTAAGAGGGTCGTTTCAGGCTTTAGGACATTTCCCCGAATTCCATTGTTCGAATTCTATTACCCCGAATTTGCCATTACCACGAATGGTTTATACACAAGCCTATCTGGAGACCAAAGATAGCACTAGTTTACAGCATTTTTGAACTCGGTAAGCTGATGATCGTTTTTGGTGCAGAGTCATGCCCTGAGTTCGAAAACGCGAAGGAAAAAAAATACAGTAGAGCGGAAATTTTTTCGACTTTCCATACAAGGTTGATGATTTGAAATCGATTTTTGTTCTATTTTTAAGCAAAATCGCTCACTTCACACATCTCATTCTCTGTGATCAATGCTCCGATTGAGCTGATTTTTTTTACTGTAACTCGACTACATATAATATGTCAAACAAACGTTGAGAAAGAATTTTTAAATTGTTTTTTTCTTATTGAAAAAAAAAATACATTTCTTCATATATTTTAGGTTTTTTTTTCTAAAATTTAAGAAGATCGTCCCCAAAACTCGCCATTATTATATTCAGCTTTTAATTTATGGAAAAAGATTTGAAATTGGTTGAACAAAACGCAAGATACCGTCAAGGCACCATTCACCGTGGATCGAAGAGGATTCGGGGCAAATAAGGGCTGTCATTTGACACCAGTCTTATAAACATTGTTGGTGCCACTTTTAATTGCCTTCATTATAGGTTAAAATTAAACCAATATCCACAGAAGTAGAAAATTTTTCACAAAATTTGGTGATATAGTACAATTAGTAAAGGGTAGTAGGGTCGCCTAATTCCGTGGTAGGTCACCATTTACCGTGGTAGTAGGGACCCATTCACCGTGAGAAATTTTATTCTACTTTGTTTAAAAATGATTAAAACAACCCAGCCAAGGGAATTTTCTTCGTTTAAATTCATTTCAAGTAATAACTTGCAAGATTTTATTAGAAAAACGAATGTTCAAATTTTCGATTTTTTCTAGATATATGGGACAATATGGGGCACGGTGAATGGAGACCATTGATTTTTAGGGTACCCATTTACCGTGCCTTTTTGTTTCAATTAAAAAGTACGAGTAATCGTACTTTCTTGTTAAACTTACTTCGGTAATGCAAAATACATACATATCTGATATGTGAATGTAATTGCTTCTTGGTGGAATAAAAACGTTACTACATTTAGTTTATCGCTTAAGTCACCTTCGCGCAGTTTTCGTTTTTTTCACTATGAATGCAGTGAACGAGTAGAAACCCGCTTCATGTAAACACACTTTAGTGTCAAAATGATACTTTTAAATGTTTTTAATGAGCGTTTTGACATGGTAACAATACATTAGTGTTGTATTGGTGAAATTGAAAGGAAATTGTCATATCATTCAATCATAATATGGAAATAATGACAAAATATTCGAAGGCACACGGTGAATGGAGCCCCCACGGTGAATGGCGCCTTGACGGTATTTGAATTTTATTAAATTCCATATTTTAAAAAGTTGTAAAACTTTTTTTTTTAATTTCTTTGTATTTGTGAATTTTAACTTATTGCTAATTCTTCACACAGTTGTAAAACTGGATATTGAGCTAAAACTTAAAAAACTGTTCTACTTAAAAAATTTTAAAGCACGGGTTGGCGTCGGAGCTATCAATAATTCAATCAGAGATTCTTCCTTCTATGCCTATGATTGCTATGATTGCTATGATTGCTGTTCTTTTAAATTATATTGTTATATGGATGAGTGAGTCGCCAACATAAGTTCATTTTTTCGGTCATATGGTCTGAAACCAATTGCTTAAAAGATTGATTTGTTCTTCCTTTGGCTATTGGCTGTTCTTTTAATTATACTGGTCAGAGATTTTTACATAGTGTCCGAGGAGCTTGATATGCCTAAATATTTGCATAGCAAAAATAGCGTTTGTTTTCCAGTATTTTAGTCCAATAAAAGGCAGAATGAAGTTTTATCAACCAAGCTAGTTCATTTCGAGATGAACGGCATGACTTTCCTTCATTTAGGAAAATAGAAAATTTATTATTTTAGAAAAAAAAAATATATATTCGGGGTAATGGGTCATTCGGGGTAATAGAATTCGGGGAAATGTCACAGAATCGAAACACGCGCCCCTAAAACATCTAGTAACGACCTTCAAATGTTACTAAAATCATCTGAAACTCTTTGAAATTATTCTGAAATGCTTTGAAGCGCCCCTCAAACCCCTTGTAACGCCCTTGTCTCTTGAGATCCCCTGAATTGTCCTTAAAGCCCACTGAATCGTCTTTGACACCCCCTAATACAATTGAAATTCTGTAAAGCATTTCAGAGTAATTTCAAAGAGTTTCAGATGATTTTAGTAACATTTGAAGGACATCTAGCTTTGGGGGAGTTTCAAGGGCTTTTCAGGTGTATTTCAGGAGGTTTCTGGAGCCTATTCAAGGCGTTCAAAGGGGTTTCAGAGGCAAGTCAAAGTAATTATGATGAGCTCAAGGTCCCCAAGCAACACGACTTGTTGCCAAGCCAGTAGCAGCAACATCAGTGCAATTTATTCACTGTTCGCTTTAAGGACGACAGAACACAATAGCTTTTTCGTGAAAATGCAGATTCTGAATCGTTATGCAACTCGAGCTAGGGAAAATGATAAGAAAGGAAAAAAAAAATAAGTTCAGACTCGAACCATGGACACCAGTAGTATTAACCAGCTTACATACTACACCAGAAGCTCTGTGAGATAATTGCTGCTCAACACAACATAAAAGATACTGAAGTTTCGGGTAACTTCATTACACCTTCTTTGTCAAAAGTTAGAAAACTGTTAAAATAAATAGATGCGCAAGTTTCCGCAACACATTTGGAACCTAATCTGAACAAACAAACCAGAGTAAGATGTTTTATGTGGGTTACATAGCGTATTTATGCAAGCTAAATGTATTGTCGCTTGTGAAGAATATGTAAGCTCCACCTCCATGAATCGATGTCAAACAAAGCCACAACTTTTCAAAATTCGGAATTTAAATGCAACTCAACTGACAAGATGGACGTTGCGTGTATTTTTAGTGTAACTCATTTGGGCCAAACATAGAAAGCCACATTTTGTATGATATTGCAGGTGAGGTGCTGCTTGGGGACGTTTACGTGGGATTACGGGGGTTTCGGAGGCATTTCGAGGCATTTCAGGTCTGGACCTTCTAAAACCCCCGAAAACGTTTACGTAACGTCTCCAAAACCCGCTGAAAATCCTCTGAATCTAAACTGCCTCCAAAATCCCCCTTAAAAATCCTTCGGACTTCATGTAACGCACCTGAGACGCTCCGATACGCCCGATAATTTCTCCATAACGCTTCCGTAATGCTTCTGAATCCCGCCGAAAATGCTCTGAAACTTCCGGCCATGCCTCTAAAATCCCCCCTAAAACTCCCTCGGACCCCATGTAACGCGCCTAAGACGCCTCTGAAACCAGCCCAACTGCTCTGAGATTTTCTGAAATACCTCCGAAACTCCCTTAAGGGGTTTCGGATCCCATGTAACGAAGGTCTCATGGAAACCTCCGAAAACGTACCCCTACAACGCCCGTCGAAAATCCTCTGAAAATCTCTGTAGTGCTTTCGAAAACCTTCTCTGATCCCCGAAAACCCCCCTGTGATCTCCTGGCACTATGATGCACAAATTGCAATGCTTCTACATTTCTACATTTCTACATTTCTGCTACAACTCAGTCAATTGTGAACCAATTGACACAATTTTTGGAACGCGGTGAGATAGGTCCCTGTTTAAAATTCAAGTTAATTGGTTCGAAGTTTACTGAGTTGTAGCGGAAAAGTGCCCAAAATAGAAGCCACGCCCTAGTGGCTCGGCACCCTATTATAAGGAAAATCAAATCTTTTCCCTAATCGCAAATATATCCATCCCACTTGTCCATATGATCGAAGAGCGAACACAATTTATTGTTCAAATACCGACTCCAAGTCATTTGGCCGAGTGTCATTTGGCTGATTGCCGCTTGACCGAACGCCATTTGGCCGAACGTCATTGTGTGAATGCCATTTGGCTGAAGAAGAAACGATTGTGCCACTGTTCACCACGTCACTATAACTCAAAATAATCCCCTTTGATTAAAAGGAGGAAAAATCACCGACGAACCGACGTGACAGTGGCGATCCAAAACTGCCCCCCCCCCCCCCCTAATTTAACGGTCGACCAGCGAAGCGAGCGATCGCTTCTGTCAAATCAGCACAGACGCGAACCGTTTCCTATATGAACACACGGGGGTTGGGTGTCGAGCTATCAAATCATCGCGAGCTGTTATAGAGGTGGCGATAGTGTTCGGCTATTTTTCATCATGGCGTCGCGGACAACAAATTTGAATTTATTTATTCTAGCTGTCACGTCGGTTCGTCGGTGGAAAAATCTCTGACAAAATATTGACGCCAACTAATCCCTGAATTATAATAATCGCTGAATTATAAAAATTTTGAGGTACTTTCACTATTCATAATACTTCTCTTTAGACACAGCATGCGACATGTAACCTTGCTCGAAGCACGCATCTAACGGCTCGTAGATGTTTATCGGGTAACCTTTTTGGGCTTATTTTTGCCCTGATCCTTGCGCGTTTTGCAACCGGTTCGCCTGGATATCCGCGCTGGCCGTTGCTTTCGCCTTGGATGATCTTTTTGGATATTTTTCCAAGCGCTTCTTGCCTCTCAACGGGTCGCGTTTCGCTAGCACAGCATTTCTTGTATTTCTGTCATGCTGATCCAGCCATTTCACTTACGGCTCCAAGGAGCTGTATGGTCTTATGTGTCATTGTCAAGCTTCCGGCAAAGAAAACAACTGTCCGTTTGGGTGGAACCCCTCTCCTTTTGCGCATCTACCACACTTCGCTTCTCGGTCAGTAAGTCATATTTCATTTTGGATAGCTTCCTTAGAGGGAACGCCAAAGATGAAAAGTCCACACTGGTGTGTGAATAAGATTTGCCTAGGAAATAATCCTGCCTAGACTCCGACCTAAATACATAGCTGTAGCCTGGTAGGTAAACCATACGTTTGTGACTCAAAAACCCTGCAGTCTTTTCCACTGCTGACTTGTGTTGTTTTTATTAGTTTTAACTTAAACAAAAACTCAACTCCTATCGAACGCCGCAAAGAAACCCATCAGAACTAAACAAAATGCATACTTGTGTTGCACAACTGAAACCATACGCAGAACTTCCCGAGGCACTCGAGCCTTTCCACCAAGTGCAACTCAACAACTATTCCGTACAATTTGCCTCAACTCAACCAGCAGCACCTGTTGTAGCCTCTGGATTTGATTCTGAAGTGGACTCACTTTTTTCTGCCTTGTTTCTCGAAGAGTTATTCCAACTTATGAAGTGTAAAAGTTGCTCTTAATTAACTGGCTCCCATCGTCACTGTTGCCAGGTTTCCCCCTTCTCTACCACCACAGTAACAGTCAGCAGCCAGCAGCCAGCAGCAGCATCATCAGCGACGGAAGGCACGCGGCGGGATGTGTTACGACCCATGCTGTGCGCGTCCCGTCGTCGCTCGTGAAGCACTGCCGCTGACAGTTATGATTATTATTTACATCATTTCGCGTTCCTGAACCGGAAAAGTCCCACTCGAGGTCCCCGGCGCGGCGTTGGACGAGTGCTTTTGCTGGCGCTGCTTGTGATGCTTACTGTTTCACCAACGTGGCCAAGCAGGTGAACGAACGAACGTCGAGTCCTGCTGCTGCTCCTGCAGGACCCATCACACTTGAATAATTTTTACATCACCCACTGACTGCTGGAGCTGATGCTGGCTCTCCAGTTCAAACCTGAAGTTGAAATATTTGCCACCCCCAGCAGCCCTCTGGAGGGCTGATTAATTTCATTTAACCTCCCACTACAATCGCTGCACCTCGCCGGTTGGTAACAGCGCTGGGAGAAGTACTTTCTGGAGTACCCTCTCTAACCGTGGTGATGCTTCTGCTGCAGGAATCGTATGGTTCTCATCCCGAAATCTTGCACCACGCGGTCGATGAGCTGCCGGGAAGAGAAATGATTACCACATTAATTGGTGCCACACATGCCTGGTGCTCTAGCCTCGGTTGCTTGTTTGTGGTCGATTCCGATGTGGTGTCCAAAGCAGTTCAGTGCGTGTGGGAGCAAATCAAATTAACGACTTTGGGACCATTCTGAAGGAAATTCGATGCGGTGCAAGAGGGGTGGGGGGTTGAGTCCAGTCGAGGAAGGGTCGATTAAATGAATTGGATCATTTGTGTGAAAGTTAATGATACGCTTCGGAACGTTCGGTAAACGATGGTGGTCATGCATCTTCGAGTAATGAAATGCTCAAGTGGTGAGATAATGAGAGTGAATGTGGATGAGATGGTATTTATGTGGAAACATGTTAAACAAGCGTCTTAATGAATGACGGTGCAATTTAGAGATTTGTCGGTAATCCATTTATATCCCATTCAGTTATTACTATTGTAATGAGGGCGGAATTTATTCCGAAAATGGGCGAAATTTAAAAAAGTGTAAATTTGAAGACGAACATACTAAAAAAAAGCGATTTTTGGAATTATTGAAAAACATCAACCCGTAACGCGGGTAGTTCACCTTAGAGAGGTGCTTTGCGGTGTAAGATCTACCAAATCAAATTTTGATCTTGATATTTAACACTCATTTTTATGTTTTGCGCTAACGTAAGAACAAACTGACATTCACAAGACGCGACGCGAGACAAGACATAACACTTATCGTTCTTACAATCGTCAAGGATTTAAAAAAATTACCTTTTCTGTCGACCGGTTTCGGGCGCGATGTTGCCCATCTTCGGGACAATGTCCGACTGGTTACGCTGTCGTACGATGTTCGTACTCGTCCGCAGAAGAGAAATGTTTTATTTGATGGTGGTGTCAGCCAGACCGAAGAGGCACGATGTGATGGGGGGATCGTCTTCGTTCATCAATGGTTCCTCAGTGTTGGTGATGAACATTGATTCCCAGGCGTTTAAATGCGAAGCCTTTCTGACCGGTTTAATCAGCTTCGCATTTTTCCAATTTATATTGTGATGAGATGCCGCCGCATGCGCCGCCACCCCTGATTCGTTGGTTTTGTTTGTTTCAACTGCTGTTTTATGTTCTCTCAGGCGCACCCTCATCTTGCGGCGTGTTTGGCCAATATAGACTGCCGGGCAGTCATCGCAGGGTATTCGATATATTCCTGACTGTTCTTCTGGTGGTACTTTATCTTTCAGGTTACACAATAGGTCCCGAAGTGTGTTGTCGCTCTTGTGTACCACGTGAAGTCCTTGTCGCTGCAGTGTGTTTTTGATTGGGTTTGTGGTTTTTGGGTAAAATGGTAGGCTAATTCGCTTCACTTCTTGTGTGTTGGGCTGCAGTGTTGTAATGTCTTGTCGCTGTTTTTTCCGTTTGTGTTTTTGTAATATTTTTTCTATGAACCTTTTGTCGTACCCATTGACTTCAGCCGCTTTGTAAATCCGAGATTTTTCTTCGTCAAATTCGGTCTTATCCGAATGGATGGATAAGACCGAATTTGACGAAGAAAAATCTCGGATTTACAAAGCGGCTGAAGTCAATGGGTACGACAAAAGGTTCATAGAAAAAATATTACAAAAACACAAACGGAAAAAACAGCGACAAGACATTACAACACTGCAGCCCAACACACAAGAAGTGAAGCGAATTAGCCTACCATTTTACCCAAAAACCACAAACCCAATCAAAAACACACTGCAGCGACAAGGACTTCACGTGGTACACAAGAGCGACAACACACTTCGGGACCTATTGTGTAACCTGAAAGATAAAGTACCACCAGAAGAACAGTCAGGAATATATCGAATACCCTGCGATGACTGCCCGGCAGTCTATATTGGCCAAACACGCCGCAAGATGAGGGTGCGCCTGAGAGAACATAAAACAGCAGTTGAAACAAACAAAACCAACGAATCAGGGGTGGCGGCGCATGCGGCGGCATCTCATCACAATATAAATTGGAAAAATGCGAAGCTGATTAAACCGGTCAGAAAGGCTTCGCATTTAAACGCCTGGGAATCAATGTTCATCACCAACACTGAGGAACCATTGATGAACGAAGACGATCCCCCCATCACATCGTGCCTCTTCGGTCTGGCTGACACCACCATCAAATAAAACATTTCTCTTCTGCGGACGAGTACGAACATCGTACGACAGCGTAACCAGTCGGACATTGTCCCGAAGATGGGCAACATCGCGCCCGAAACCGGTCGACAGAAAAGGTAATTTTTTTAAATCCTTGACGATTGTAAGAACGATAAGTGTTATGTCTTGTCTCGCGTCGCGTCTTGATATTTACCCCATTAATAAATATTCTAAGATAAAGTTTGATGCGCTTTTTATGTTTATGTAATATTTTTTTTGTTTGAAAGTTACAGCAGGATTCAGGTAAATTTGTCAAATCATACAAATGATATTGTAGAAACAATATGTAATTTTGGCGATCGTATCACGAATATGTAGCTTATCAGACGTACGATGTTAACATTATTTTATATTTCAGATTTTCAACCGAAGAGTCTAGTATTTCAGTCAAATGCCATCAAGATGACGAGGAAATAAGGATGAATTGGACAGACAACTGCTTCAAAGCAGTCTAACAATGATGGTTAACGTTCAGGTTAACCAAACGTATCCTTTGGAGTTTACCCTTCCACTAAAAACACCTGAATTCCCGTGACACCTAGGCCTGAGAGATTGTAGAGCTGTCTACATCTTTCATAGGTGAACAAAACTAACCATTCTTTCCCAGCCCTCACCAGTCGCAAGGACGTGGCCAGGACAGTTCTCGATCATTGAAGGATTGCGTCAGTTTTGTTTAAGAGTCAGAGATTTGAGACTCAATCTTTGTGCTTTGGTTCGGACGAGAAGGAGGCAACCCTCATAACAGCGGTCTGGGACTGAATCACCTATGATTTTGTGCGACTCGCCTAATGCTAATGCGTAAGATTGAAAAACATCAACCTGGTATGAAGAAACTCGTGTAGTGTTATCCTGACCATGTTTCTATAAAACATAGTCACGATCAACATAAAAAATTTGGTCTTCGTGGCCGTGCGGTTAGCGGCATCAGTCGTTTAGGCGTATTGTGAGTGCCACGGAGTGAGGGTTCGATTCCCGCTCCAGCCGGAGGAAAGTTTTCGTCAAACGAAAAATCCTCCACAGGTTCACTGGGTGTTCCGTGTTGTCCGTTGCCTAATGTTAGTGTACAACCTCTGGTGTAAGACGGTGTATTGCCTTTTTTTAATTAGAATTGTTGTTAAAAAAAACAGTTTGTGTTGGTCATTTCGCAAAACTTCACCACAGTTTTTCTAGATCGATGCTGCAGGAATGTCTAGAGGAATTTCTTGTACGTTGCAACTGAAACCGTTTTAAACGAATAAAAATGTCCACCTAATTGGCAGTTGTCTTTCATAAGCTAACATCTCCGAAATTTTGAAAATGTTTTATCGATAGGAACGAAAGCTTGCGCGGTTTGAAAATTCACCGATGTTTGCAGGAAATTTTACATAATAATCTGGATCCAAAGTAAACATTTAGAAGTCATTATACCATCTTGTAGAACGCAAGTCGGAAACAGCGTTTATCGTGATGGCCGATATGCAGAGACGCGTGATCGGTTAGTAGCCGATCGATCACGGGATGCGCAGGTTGAGGATCAAGGGCCAATTCTTCAAAATCAGCATAATCAATTTGCACAGTTCTCTTTCCGCAAGCACTGATGACGATACTACGTGCAGTTCGAACGTGAGTTCGATCTCTGCCCGAGCCACGATATAAAGATCTTCATAGGAGACCTAGATGCTCAGGTAAGTTAGAAGCAGGAATTAAAAAGTTCAGTGCCCAATACGTAACACCTAAGAATTCTTCCAGAAATTCGTCCAGGGATATTTTAGGATTTTTTTTTCAAGAGTTCTTCTGGAAATTCCTTCAGGAATACCTCCAGGATCCTTCAGAAAAACTTTAGTAATTCCTCAAGAAAATACTCCTGGGATTACTCTAAGAGTTCGTCCGAAAATTCCTTCAGGGGTTTCCTCAGAATCCAGTCCTCCAGGAATTCATCCAGGAATTCCTCTAATAATATCTTCAGGAATGCCCCCAGAATTCCTCCAGAAATTCCAACAATTATTCATCAAGAAATTTCTCCAAGAATTCATCCAGGAATTTCTCGAAGACAACTGCCAAGAATTCTTCCAAGAATCTCTCCAGGAATTCATCCAAGAAATCCAACAAGACCATCCTCAAGAACTTCACCAGGGGTCCCTCTATAACTTCTGCCAAGAATTCAAGAATTTCTCCACAAATAGCTCCAAGAATTTTTATTTTCAAGAAGTTCCTTGAAGAATTCATCCAGAAAATCTTCCAGAAATTCCTTCATGAGTATCTCTAAGATTCATCAGAATACCTCCAGAAATTCCTTAAGAAAATACTCTTGGGAAAAATTCCTGGGATTCCTCCGAAAATTCCTTCTGTTAATTTTCCAGGAACTGCTCCGAAACTTCTTCCCAGAATTTCTCCAAGAATTTCTCCAGGAATTACTCCAATAATGTTAAGAATGGTTCCAAGAATTCCATCAGGAATTTCTCCAAAACTTCCTCCAGGAATTTTTCCAAAAATTTTTCCAGGTTTCCAAAATAATTTTTCCAAGAATCTGTCAAGCAATTCCTGGAGAAATTCTTTCAAGAATTTCAACAGAAACTCTGATTAGAATTTCTCCAAGACCTGCTCCAATGCTTCTTTCAAAAATTCCTCCAAGAATCCCTCCAGGAATTTGGCCAGGGATTCCTTTACCAATTACTCTAGTAGTTCCTCCGGTTATTTTTTAATAAATACCATCAGGAATTATTCCAGGAAATCCTCCAGAAATGCCTACAGGAATCCCCCCAGGAATTCCTTGAAGAATTCCTTCAGGAAATTATCCAATAGTTCCTCCAGGAATTCCTCCAAGACATCCGACAAGAATTCATCCAACAATACAGGATTCCTTCCAAAATTTCCTTCCATGAATAACTTCAGGAATACCATCAAGACTTCTTTCAAGAATTGCACCAAGAATCTCTCTGGGAATTTCACCAAGAGTTTCTTGAAAAAAATTTTCAGGAATTCCTCAAAGAATTCCTACAATAATTGTTCCAGGAATTTCTTCACGAAATTTCTGGAGAATCCTGGAGGAATTCCTGGAGTACTTTCTGGAAGTATTCTGGGGAAATTCTTAAAGAAATTCCTGAAGGATTTCCTTGAGAAAATCCTGGAGAAACTCCTGGAGGAATTTTCGAAGTTATTTTTTATTGTTTTTTTTTTCTGGAATAATTTCTGGCATATTTTTTGTAGAAAATCCTGGAGTATTTCCCGGAACAAATCCTGGAGGAATTTCTGTACTAATTCCAGGAGGATTTCATAGAGTAATTCCTGGAGATATTGCTGGAGGAACTACTGGACGGACAATTTTATTACCCTTTACGGGCTATACCATTCGGCTGGTATGTCTGAAATAGACGAAAAAGTTCAAACTTTTTTCCAAAGACACAGTGTGTATTTAATTGACAAATCCAGGGAGAACTACTGGAGTACTTGCTGGACGAATTTATGGAATACATCCTGGAGGAATTACTGGACGGATTCTTGGAGAAATTCTTAGCAAAAATTTTGGAGGAATAACTGGAGAAATTCTTGAAAAATTTCTGGAGGATTTTTTTGTAAAAATATTTGGAGTAATTCCAGATGGGATGGAGGAATTCTGGGAAAAAGTCGCGGAGCAGTTCCAGGAGAACTACATAAAGGAACTTCCTGGTGGAAAAGAATTAATTACCCCTTTTATTAGCAGATATTGCGACCCATACTTCTAAATACAGTGGGTCCATTTATATGCCAGTGGACACCCAAATAGCAACACATAGAGATACTCGTAATATTATAATGTGCAACAAAAGAGACGAACCAGCCAAGGGCTGAAAGTCTCTTTAATAAAGACAAATCAATCAAATGTGCAACAGACACAATCGTGAAAGTATCATGCCGATAGAGTGAAAAAAAAACATACAGTAGAGCCTGTAGACCTTGAAGGTCCTAATTGCAGAATAGTTTGGAAAGCCTGGAGTATCCCATGAATATACCAAAAGCATTATAGTTGTGCATTGAGGCAGTTTTGTACCATTTGGGCAGGTGTACCTATTTTGGGCACTTGCCACTATAACTAAGTTAATTTCAAGCGGATTGATTTGATTTTTTGTATAGAGTAAGGCACGCACAGTATCTAACTCTATACAAAAACTCAAATCAATCCGTTTGAAATTGACTTAGTTATAACGGCAAGTGCCCAAAATAGGTACACCTGTCCAAATGGTACAATACCCTAGTATATTGTATATGTAATTTTTGTTGCACCGTTTACGCAACCTAGTGAACCAGTCGCACTCAAGGTATGGACGTGACAATTTGGAAGACAATTTTCTAAAATGTTATCTGATTCTTAAGATATTCACGTAAAAAGACAGTCCTATAGGGGAGACCGAGGTAACTTGATCCCTGGGTGACTTGTTTTCCCTTATTTACTCGGAATCAAAAATAGTTTTTTGGTAGCATACCCAGGTAACCAATAATCAGTTAAAACAGCATTAATTCGGCACTATATGCACCTTTACAGCAGGTCATAAAATGCTAATCTGCCGTATATGCGCCATTAGTGCTAATTAAATGTAGGTTTTGGCCCGATATACGGCTGATTAAATGCTTATCCCTCCTATCTCCCAGATTGTCAAAAATAAAAACAAAATATTTCCCCTGCTCATTTTGCGGCTTCCCTTTCTCTTCTTTTTTCTCACTCTCCTGCTGTGGAACTTTTGAAGCTTGGGGCACGTCCTGAACTGCTGTTGCTGTTTTTTTTTTTTTGCTGCTTTCAACCAAATTAGGATTCGATCCCTCGATCCTCGGGTTAACGATGGTGCTGAACCGCGCTACTGGGTAAGCTATAGATGATCAGATAAAGCGCGTTGGATTTGTGATCTATTTAAGGCATAAGTTTTACACCAGCAGTTGCTTCGTTATGCTATGAGCTCGGCAGGTGCGATAATAAAATCGATCATAGAAAACCAACCATTGAATTAATTTGCCAATGCATATTTTCACATTGATTTTATTCGTTGTTACCTATTATTGACTGAACATGCGAATGATGATGACTTCCACAGCCGTGGCACGTAAATAAGAAAGTGGAAATGTGTTGTGGTTTCAGCATCACTCATCTCTCTTAGCAGTTTCATGGCAATAAAGTAGCAGTTATGATGCTTGTTGACCAAAACATACCGTGCATTTGAAATGCAACCAAACTGCTGTCAGATTTTAAGTAGCATTTGAATTGCTAATATGGGTCAGTTTAGCATTCGAACTGCTATGTTACGGCAGTAAGCAGGCCGAATGCAAATATAAATCCGGAATACGGCTTATTTAAATGCTTATTGGTTACCTGGGTATTGTTTTTTTTTTCAACTACATCTGAACAAAAGTGTATGTTTTAGCCAACAGTTATTGTTATTGTTATTGTTATTTATTTTTAACTAAAAATTTTGAAAGAGGTTCGTAGATAAAAGATTTCGTAGATGAGGAAATCACTCAAAGGGGCTTTTCCTTTGAGTGATTTCCTCATCTACGAAATCTTTCTCAAAAAGGCATAAAACCTCTTTTATCTTTTCAAAAATCGTTATAAAATAAACTTAAAACTAAAGGCTCCTCCGGAAAAGTATCCATAATCGAGCCGTGGTCTTGATGCGGATTTGTCAAGGGATGAACCAAGGTAATCTGACTACGACGAAGGAATTTTGAACATCAAGGACAGAAATCGGACGCAGTTCTTGAAAACTGAAAAAAAAAATTAAAGAGTATCAAACAGCATAACCAATTTCAATAAAATATCTGAAAAGAATTTTCATCATGACTAAAGATATATAACCTAAAATATCTCTAACAGATACAGGTAAAGAAAAGCCTAAACTTTTAAATCTATCAATTAAGTTTTTTCTGGGTAATGTATAATGAACACAATGAAATATTATATGATCAATATCTTGATATGATTCACCACAAATACATAAATTTGAATCTACAATATTGATACGATATAAATGACTATTAGAAATATAATGATTAGACATAAGTCTTGAAAACAGACAAATAAAATTTCTACTAGTAGATAAATGTTTGAACCAAGGTTTTTTATCCACAACAGGACAAATGGAATGACACCAACGTTTAGCCAACAGTGATTTCGATTATTTCTTAATGTCTGAGGATTTGTTTTCAGTTTTCAGAAACCTCCCATTCTGTGCGAATATTGAATCTAGTTTTGTGCTTTCCAGGCAAATTAAGAAAAAGGGATCAAATCTACTGAGTGTAGAATTAGCATTTAAGTTAAAATACACATTAATAAAAACAAAAAAAAATAAAATCTACTCCAGTCTCCCTTAAATATGACACGGCGTGGATATGAGTTAATTGTGGAACTTGCATAGAACGTTCCATGCGAGACATCCGAAAATAATGCTATGTGAATTTTAACGTTCTGTTCATTATGTGAGATTGATGGGAAATTCAAAGATTACAGATGACGCGGTGTTTGTTTCGGAACCCGAGGAATAGGATTGAATGACATGGTGATGCTAGTTGGCCTTCAAATTTTACAGCTTAGAGGAATCCCAGGAAGAACTCCTCTTCCCCATTCTCGACGTTGACCTTATTGATTGCTTGTGTAAGACTAGCTTATCTGGCGATGGTGAAATAGTAACCACAGGCAGTCAATCACGATTCCTCAATTCGGATCTATTAAATAGTAGCTAAGATTTTTCAATCAACTTAACAGATACATGTAAAGATGGATAAATTATTATTGAAATTAAAAAAATCAGCAGCTCAGGTGAGATTTGAACTCACGACCCTCATTCGCTAGACAAGTGCTTTTCCAACTAAGCTACCGGGCCAATTAATAACACGGCATTTTAGTTGTCATAAGGTAAGTAATTCAAATCTAATCGATCATGCTTCATCTTTCCCGTGACTTGACCATATGGATTGTTGTACCGAAGACTTTGCCTTTAAGTCAATTTCCAGCTTCTTCCTCTTTTCTGTAGTAATCTGTCTTCATATACGAGTGTCAACGACAAGTTTGATGGCCTTCCAGGTTTTAGTTGCTCAGTTGTTCATCACGGTTGATGATTAAGAGATAAGATATAGATAGGCAACAGTTCCAACTCTAAATCAATTGCTCTCGCTCTTTATATATTGTTCAAGTGATGCAAACATTTGCGGTGCAAGTTAAGGGAAGGATAAAGCATGATCGATGAGATTTGAATTATCTTATGACAACTAAAATACCGTGTCAATAATAGACTCGGTAGCTTAGTTGGAAAAGCACTTATCTAGTAAATAAGGGTCGTGAGTTCAAATCTCACCTGAGCTGTGGATTTTTTCGGATATTCCCTAATAATTTGTGCATCCTTACATGTATATGTTGAGTTGATTGCAACATCATAGATTGACCACACGGATTGGTATACCAAATACTTTGCTCTTAAGTCAGTCGCTTAAGAGTTCGATTGACGCTTGAATATTGAATCTTGCTATTGTGCAGATTGGGTCTCCAGTTAGCCTAGTGGTTACGGCTATGGATCGCCAATCCGGAGACAGCGGATTCGATTCCCGTTCCGGTCGGGAAAGTTTTCTCGACTTCCTGGGCATAGTGTATCATTGTACTTGCCTCACAATACACAAATTCATGCAATGGCAGGTAAAGAAAGCCCTTCAATTAATAACTGCAGAAGTGCTCAAAGAGCACTAAGTTGAAGCGAGGCAGGTCAAGTCCCAGTAAGGACGTAGAGCCGTATAGAAGATGAAGAAGAAGAAGATAGTGCAGATGTTCTACACACCAAACGCTTTCAGCAATATTTTGCTGCATTTTGCCGAGCTGAAGGGTTCAGCAAAATTTTTTGCTGATCTTTCGGCAAAGTTTGCTGAATTTCAGCAAAACGTTACTGGTGATCAGCAGAGTTTACTGAACAAATCAGCAAAATTTTGCTGAATTTCAGCAAAATGTTTACTGAAACCTTCAGCTCGGCAAAATTCAGCAAAATTTTGCTGAAACCCTCAATCGATTTTTGGTGTGTACAAATAACGTATTGGTATCAATTTCAGTACAAAGAAGAAGCCAATACTGATTTCGGTGAAATCATCCAAGGTCAACTCTCAAGAAGAATTGCTTCACAAATTACACCAATCACCATGTTTATCCACCTAGGATTTTACCAAGCCGTCCCATTATTCATTTCCAATGTGGCAAAATAACCTTTGCCAATGAAACTAAGCTGACGTAATTTGTTTCCATGCAAATAACAAAAATCGCCACAGACGTTCTTTTTTGTGCTCACTCTGTACCGTGTCTGTTCCTAATGGGGATTCTCCGTAGAACCCTTGACGAAACCAGTCATCGTATCATATCTCTCGCTCGTCCTGACAACCGACAAAGCTCTCCGCACAAGACAAAGCGCACAGAAAAGGATAATTTCATTGCTTTATTACATCTGGTTCGGAGCTTCCATCATCGAAATCAGAACCAGATCGGTGATGGTGGTGGCTGGTGATGGTAGTGCCCAACGTTGTGGTCAATCTTCTGGCAAGATGTTGCGTTCATCAAAAACACATGTCCGACTCGGTTCTTGGAAGATGATTTTCCTTTCCCACATGATATGATGAAGTGGACCAACTGGTTCCGTTTTTGGTCCGGAGGAAGAAAAAAAGGCCTCCGTTGGCGTTGGTTGGCAGTTAGCTACACATTGGCCGGCAGCATGGGATGCTGATTAGTCCTGATTAGTTGGCTTATTTATTCATCTCTAGCAAACTGTTTTTGTGCGGTGGTGGTGGTGATGGCAGCTCATCCGTTAGAAGGATTGAAGGATAAATGGGCAAGTGAGAATACAACTTGAGTGGAATTTCGCAAGAATTCTGCAAGTATAGCTTGCTACGGATGTTTCATTTTGCAGCATTCATGTAATATTGGCTTTATTGCTGGGAAATCTGTCGAAAATGAAGTTATTTTTTCCAGGAGGAGAAATTCGATGTAGACGTTATTAACTCTAGTGGGTTTTTTGGTTAGAGGAATATGTAACAGAGAGAAAGCGCGCGTCTGAAACAAAACATCTTCTGAATAAATGATGCGAAAAATATCGAAAAATATCTCTGCTCCAGTAGGTGTGTTGAACACTGGCATGGTGAGTATGGTCGGTGTATCTGTATGCTCGGCTCAGTCATCTGATAGCGGAAGCAAAATAGATAAAACCTCGTTCTAGCGGTGCCAGTCTGTATATAGTGTATCGGAATGAAGCTTTTGGGAGTAGGAAGTAGTCGAAAACGAGGTTAAGTGCCTCTTCCAAATTGTAGCTTTGCTCTCTACATGTTTGTTCAGTGGACCTGTCTGTGGTGCTTGAAGGAAAAGTTACTCTTTTTGGCTTGTATGGTCGAACGAGAGGTAGAGGTTAGACTGTGGGAACGATGTTCTACATATCTTCTTATTAAAATGGAGTTGAAGGGCCTTGTAGACATAAGTTGACCTCATTGTGTGGGGTAATGATTATAGTGTAATAATCGATTACCAATTTCGTCCGGTGATAAAGTATTTTTTTTTCTTGTTGTAATAGTCCAACCTATTTTTTGTTCATTATAGGCCCTCTTCCCATTATGACATAAAGAGAATTGTACATATATGTACATGAATTATAAATACACACGTTCAACACTCTGATATGACCAGTAGTGGCCCAAGTAACAAGCATGTCATATAAGAGTTACGGCAGCGCAAGTTTTGGTTATATAGAAGTTATTTTGACGTTATTCTAACACAATGTTAAAATAACGTCAATTTAACTTCTATGCAACTAAAATCTGCGCTGCTGTAACTCTTATATGACATGTGTGTTGCTTGGGTGGTCCTCTATGAGCACGAGCCATTGAGCATGCTCGAGGAGGACCAGCATGCACACGAAGTATTCCAGCGACGCGTGCCATGGACGATTTTCAGTGGTGTGCAAAAGAACGGTATGAGTCGGAGAAAGATGATCCACGAGCTCACTGCACGCTACGGAGAACCCAACATCCGGAAGATGTTCAAAGCCAGAAGGATACGGTGGGCAGGGCATGTTGCAAGAATGCTGGGCATCAGCCCTGCATGTTGGTGTTTGTTGCTGATTCGGTTGGCCAGTTGGAGCGTTTCTAAAGCCGCCAAGCAAAGGAGAATAGCAAATTCTGATAACTTTATTTTTTTTAATTGTTAGGGAATAACTCTAGGAGAAATTCACTAAGAAATTGTTGGATTTCTTAAGAATCATCTAAAAAATCCCTCGATAATCCTTTGGAAGAACTCCTGGTGAAATCCTCGAAGAAATTTTCAAAGAGATCTTAGGACGAATTTCTGGACAAATGATCTTGAGAAGTCCTTGGAGGAGCTCTTAGCAATGGAGGAATTTCTAGAAGAACCTTAAAAAAAGCCTTGAATGATTCCGTGGGACATTTCTCGTCGATTTTTTTGTAATTTTTTTTCTGGATAATATATGGAGAAGTTTATGACAGAATTCTCAAAGAAAATTTAAAAGAAATCTGAAGATGTATAAGAAGAACTAACAAATAAAAAATCTGCGATAGAAATTCATGTAGAAATCATTTTATGAAGTTCTGGAGAAAATTTAGTAAGTTTTTGGAGGATTAAATGCAGAATCGTAGAGGATTTTTCGACGTAATTCTTAAATACAGGGGAAAAATCTCGCAGTAATTAACACGAAGTTTCCATTAACATTGCAATAATCTGTGAAATATTTTGAATATTCCAAAATTTTCTAAAAAAACTTAATAACTACCATGATATTTTGTTAGTTACAAAGTAAGTTTACTTCAACGCCGAGCGTATAGTAGAGCACCGTCTTCGTCGGTCTTGGGTGATGTTCCTTCAGATTCCCCGAAAGTGTAGGGATCGTAGATCTTCTTCAACTGCGTGCAGCCAGTGCGTTCGCGGCCGCCGACCTCTATATGGTTTCCTGCTTGATATTGTTTTCGCTATTCTTTCGTCCTACATTCGCACATGTGTCCAGCCCACTGAAGTCTACCGAGCCTAACTAGCCTAATTAGTTTCGCCGGAAAACCCTGTTCTGAAATTATCTGCCAAAGCTCATTTCTTCTCACTTAATCGTACGCTGCTTTTTAATCAATGAACAAATGATGAGTCTGCAAGTTATATTCCAGAAATTTATCTAGGATCATCCGCAGGTTGATCATTTGATCCGTCGTTGATCAGCCCTCATGAAAACAAGCCTGGTATTCGCCGACGAAGGATTCCTCTAGAGGTTTCAATCTGTTGAACACGACAGTATCTTAATCATTTCATGGCTATATCCTAGGCTATATCTGTCTTTTTCTACTCAGAGTGTAAGGGAGTAGAGATCAAAGTGCATAATGAAATGATAGATATAATAGTATTCACTAGGTTGCGAACAAGTGTGAACATTTATAGAAGGTGAAATTACCCAGTCAACACACGATCGCATATGATGTTGAATAGGATGCAAAAGTGGAGGCGATATATGCACACTTTACACGCGGTTAAATGGAAGCATGTACGCATATGACCTTCACTTAAGCATCCTATTCAACATCATATAAGACTTTGTGTTAGCTGGGTAGGCAAGTAGGCCATTTATTGAACGAATTCATCGAATGCGAGAAACTTCTACCGTACGACCTGTGCTTTTAAACAGTTCAGCTTGGTGGGTAGTTCATAGCACCTTACCAAGACTGGCAAAAGTTTTCAGGCACCCGATTGCCTATGTTCTGTTTTCATCGCAAGTTCTATCGATCTGTAGCTTTTGCGGAATTCACACTCCGTTCATAGGGGTATGCCCATATAGCGGCGTGTTCTTCCAATTAGTTTTACTCGATCTTATTGGATAGAACACTTTTCTTTTTAACTTTTTATATCATACTCTGATTTATCGACCGTATTCTTTAGCCATTTTATGGCTAAATCGGTCTTTTTCTACTCAGAGTGTAAGGGAGTAGAGATCAAAGTGGGTAATGAAATGAACTCCCTTACACTTTGAATAGAAAAAGACCGACATAGCCATAACATCATTAAGTTATTAATAGAATACGGTCGATAAATTAGAACCCGACAGTATCTTAGATGTCGAATTTGAAGGGGAAATCCCTCTGTAATTGGAACACTTGAGTCTGCGCCCTTTCTTCTAGATGTAGATCCTCATATGCCCAATCCAACCAGCTGGTAGACAATTATTCATCCTTCCAAATCTTTACAATAATCTGACGGATGGATTAATGTAGCTGCTCGCTTCCGTGCTTAAGAAGTTCGACCGGAATCTCGTCCTTCCTAGTAGCCTTTCTGTTTTCAGCTCCTTAACAGCAATCTTAACCTCATCCAGTGTTGGTGATTCTACAACTTGATCGTCATCCATTACGATAATCCTGTTCCTGGGTACTCCTTCACTGCTACCATTCAACAAATCTTCGAAGCACTCCCTCCACCTGGCTGCCATCATTGTTTTGTCTGTCAGAAAATTTTCTTTCGGGTCATTGCACATAGCGGGCACTGGCGCAGTCTTGTGCCGTGCACCATTGACAGTTGCAAAAAACCTCCGCATATTGTTCCTGTCCATACTTTCCTGCGCTTCAACAATCACAGCCAAGAGAACCAGCCTCAGGCTGAAAATCTCTCCAATTAATTCCTAAACACAATTTATTGTATATATGTTGCAAGATACTTTCAAAAATAGCAACGCACTTCGATAACAATGCAATAATAAAATATGTCAAATTATTATTCCTGGTCATGAGAACATTTTAGATGAGTTTTCTTAACATGGTTTCCGTTGAAATCCAGGGAGTCGTCATTAATTATCGGTGGCTTCATTCAGCATTACCATAAGATCGTCTTAAACTCCTTTCAACTCAAGCAAGAGTTAATAGCGCAAATCAAGAGTCCTGAGATTTTTTACGTTCTCAATGCAGCCTTACTGGCACTGTTGTGCAGTACTCTGTACGAAAATGCCCTGTACTGTGCTTCAATAAGGCCGATGATTTTCTCAGGATCACTCTTGTGCGTGAGGGCTTCCCACATGTTTTGTGATTGAGCCGGTCGAAAGCTTTTTCGTAATCAATTAACACCAGGTAGAGAGACTTTTGGAATTCATTGATATGCTTCAAGAAGAATCTCTTGCTTGGAATTAAATGCTGCAAGCTTACCGGCTGAGCTTCATGAGCCCTTCTTTTTAATATTATCTATCATAAACAAGAACCGTTTGAAAAAAGAAAAGCAACATAATGGAACTCACTTTTCAACTTTAGGATAAACATGTTGCTACCATCCAAATGGTCCTCAAAACTAAAGTGCTTCATCACGCGCCACCGTCTGGAACAGATTCTGAAAACTTCAACTTGACAACAACTCACCCTCGTTCATTTTCGCCCGGTAGGTACCTGTCACCTCGACAAACAGTTCGCGCAGAACGGAATTCCCTAAAAGACATTCCCGAAATTAATTCGTTTGTTTGCATAAACAAACAAAAAAATCTTTTCCAGTTTCTTTTTCGTGCCCGATTTTTTTGCCCGACTCTCGAATCCGTTTCCCGCTCCTGCACGAGCGCAGTCTTATCTTTTCACCTGTACTTTGTACAGCCGGGCGAGAGCCGGAGCCGGAGCCATCACCAGGGCTGCCATGCTGTCCCAACCAGAATTCACGTGACTAAGTCCCACTCAGCCCGAAATGAAGCCATTTCAACATTATCAAATTGTGGCACCGAACGGTGCGCCACACACCGGTGAACACCATCAGAAGAAGCAAATGACATCCGGCAGGAGCACTGGCTGACATTTTGGAGAGTTGGCATATCCCCCTCTCACGGCTTCCGTTCCGGAGGATGTGTTCTGGAGGAATGGGTCTCGAAAAGGTGTTCCTGCACGGGGTGCCCGAATTAGAAGGTGGCACTGCTTGCAAGGCGGGAGGAGCTGCTGTGGGGCAAACTTTCATAATTTCTATGCTAATTAAGGGGCTTGAGGGTTTCTTTTTTCTCGCTTTCCCAGGAAGCACGGGGAAATTCCGAGGAGTGGGTTCGAGGAAGGTGCAAAGCACGTGGAAATGGGTTTTCGTTTTTCGCTGAGAGTGCGACCCCTTCGTTCCCCACACTGCAGCTCCACAACTATCACCGTCATCGCTTGGCAACCCCGTATGACGACGACGACGACGACGACGACGGTGTGAGTGAGTTGAAAGTGGATCGTCAGAGTCGGAAAGAATTTTCTGCAATGATAACTCGTAATGAGTTTTCCTTGTTTCCACGTTTGCCCGGTTGGGCTTGGCTGGAGGTTTCACGGTGGGCAACCAGACCGGAGGAGGACGAAAAAATTGCAATTTCTCTTTCTCTCGATTCGGTGGCTGGCTGGGGTGGAAGGGTGCCTCGCCTCGGATGATGGATACTTTTTGAGCGAAGTGATTTGCTCAAGCTTCGAGGAAATGGGCCGGACGTAATGGCGAAAGTAAAGAAGTTTGCTTGTTTTCACGTTTGAGTGATGGAGAGCTTAATGGGATCATTAGAGTGAAAAGTTCGGGCAACTACTTTGATACAGATTTGTTGAGTGATCAATTTGTTGTGAAGAAATCTGCTGTAATCAGTTTCTAGAAAATTGTTCTCCAAGACTATCTTAGGATGGGCCTCTTTAGTCTTACAGCGGGTTTATGGTTGGTTTGAGATAGTAATGCAGAGCAATTTGGTTTATTTTTGGTTTTAAAGAATAGGTGTTGAAGAATTTTTCAAAAGCATTATAAAATTAATTTTGGTACTTGGGTGGAGCGCCACTAAAATCACCTGGAAGGCTCCGTCAGTCCTTTGAGAACCTCTGGATCGCCTCAGGAACTCCTTGTAACGTCCTGGAATGCCCTCAAACACCCCCGAAACTCCTTGAAACACCCCCGAAATCCCTGAACTGCCCCTGACATGCCTTGGAACACCTGTGAAACCCCTTAAAAGGCATGAAATCTCCTGGAACACCATCATTTTGTGTATTTAGTGGTAACTTAAGAACAAACACGATATTCACGAGACGCGGTGCGAGACAAGACTGGACACTGATGGTTCTTACAATCGTCAAAATAATCAAAAAGTTACCTTAGTGTCGGCCGGCTTCGGGATTGACGCAGCCCATCCACAGGACAATGTCCGACTGATGGGGTTGTTGCTTCCGGACTCGGACCAATACGAACATCAACGCAATCAGTCGGACATTGTCCCGTGAGCCCTTCCACGGGATTGAGTTCCCAAAATCGGCTGATATGAGGGTATTTTTTTTTAATTTTTGCGTCTCGTGAATGCCCTGCAACACTCTTGAAACCATTGGAACGCCTTTGAAATTCTTGGAACGCCTCTGAAACCCCTAGAACACACATGAAACCCATAAGAATGTGACTGAAACGTTTCTGAAATCACCTGGAAACCACTGAAACACCCCCCAATTGCACTGGAACATCCCTTAAAACCCCTGAAACCCCCTGGAACACCATTGAAACGCCTGGCACGCCTCTGAAATCATTCGAACACCCCCGGAATGCTAATGAAGCCCCCTGTAACACCTCTGAAACACCTGGAATAATCATGAAACTCAGAAGGTTGTCAAAGGAATTACTCCTCTGAACGCCCTTGAAATCCCCTAGGATGCCCTTGAAAAACATTGAAAATGCTTAGTATACTTATCAACCCCCTAGAAGCACGCCAGGAGCACACAATAAAGTTCTTGAAACTCTTGGAACATACCTGAAACTCATTGATGACCTGTGAAATTCCCTTAAGGCCCTGAAAACTCCAGAAAATTGTTGAAAACGCTCCTGAAATCTTCTGAAACACCCTTAAACCTCTGAAATACCCCTGAAACCTCTCGTTACCCCAAGTAACAATTTCATTGCTGATTGGTTTTGTTTGATTTTTATTGGGGTTTTATTACAGCAATATTACAGTTTGATGACTACTTTTATGCAAACCATTGATGAAATGCTTTATAGTATACTTGAAGTTATCCAATCCATAGAGCCAGATTTCAAGAGTAAACAATACTCTCCGATATGTAAAACTTCTGGCATTCATTATTACCACAATAAAACTGTTCAAATTCTTAACAGATGGCGATCCATTCGATTAGTTACGACATCTGTTGGTGGAAAAGCAGAAACTACGACACTGCTAGGTTTATTGCGGTCATGCAGGATTGTAAACATTCGACACTTTTCACTACCTTCGTTTCGCTGCTGTGGTCGGGTGTCAGCTTGCTTTGTTGCATTCGTGCGCTACCGTTACCTCTTACACACAACACGAGCAATAAAACGGAGATCAATAAACATGAAAGTGAATCAAATCAACGTTGTCTGATTCGATGACATTTGTCTTATTCCAGCTTTTCGCATGATTTTAGCCAATTTTGGTTATGATTGGTATAATATTTGTTTAAAGCCTGTATCCGCAATAATCGGTACACAGAAATATGGCTGTAACTCTGCAATAGAAACATTAAAATTGCTCAAATTTTGCCTGATAATATCTTAAGATGTGTTCATTTCACCTGCAAAATTTTATGTGAATCGGTGAAGTACCTTTTGTTGTTCCAATGAAACAGTAGAACGCGAGCCATTGAATTTTGTACAGCCCCTGGTTTAGCTTGTCAGCGCTGTAACTTTTGAATTTGATAAAGAAAATGACTGAAATTTTGAACACAAACCTCTCAATCTACTTTACTTACATAGGCAAAATTTCAAAAAAAAATCGATGCACTTCCAACAACTTTATAGTCGAAACATATATTGGGGCTGACCGTGATTTTAGCCCTTCAGACAACAATTAGTGAGCACTCCTTATTGTTTCGATTGTATTGTTGAAAGTACTACACCAATAATCATCAAATTTTGCATGCATAATATACACATAATCAACTACCTTCTGTGAAAATTTCATGAAAATTGACAGAGATATTCAAAAGTTATGAATGGGCAAACATCGCACATAAAAACCCTTATTAATCCACCTAGCGGTGATGGTGCCTTTCTATTCTATTCTATTCTATTCTATTCTAGTGCTTGCACAGCCAGTATTGAAAAGCATCCTGGAAATATCAAAATTTCTTCTGATATTTTCTTGTCAGCATTAATATTTGCAGCATATCATAGATGTGATACAAATATTAAAATGGCCAGGCCCACTGTGCAGACTATTGGATTGAAAGATAATTCAAAAATATAAGGCAATCAGGTTATCCACTTATGAATGACATGATTGACAAACCTTTTTGAATTGATTGAAGGAAGAAACGGGGACAACCGTACCAACCGTTTCGGTTTAGGGGAATGATGTTTGAATATAAAATCGTTGGGAGTGGTGCTGCTAAGAAGGTTAATGCACACTCCGTTATAGTTGGGGTCTCTTCTCCTGGGATGGGGCACAGGCATTTGTCCATGTGTCCTGGCTTTAAAGCCTAGGCTTAAGCGCCATTGCTCGCTCTCTGGAACGAGAAAGAAAGAATAATAGTCCCATCCCCGAATCCAAAAATAAAAATTTATGTACGTCAGCAAAAATGCAAATGCTTATGCAAATGTGTATTTCCCTGGTTTATTTTTGTGATGTAAATCCCTTATATCGCCAATGGTTCGCAGTTCACAATTTTCGCGAACTTCGAGACAAATTAAATTACAGTGTATTCGCTCGTTGGGGTCTTGAAAAATGGCGTTGGTAGGGTAGGACTGGTGGGCCAGTACAATATTTCTGGCTTTTGATACCATGAACTCAATATATTAAGACAAAACTTTGTGCCGAAACCAACAGTGACGGACCGCACAATTTAAGAGAATTATATTGAAACTTCTTGTTAAACAAAATTGTGTAAATGAACGAAAGATGGATGTACGAGGTATACCTAAACAGATACATAATAGATAATACTAAAACAATATATGTAATGTTTCGCCTGTCAGACTGCGCTAACCTAGAGTCTAAGTGTTCGCTTTGACGAAGGTTAAGCGAAAGAGAAAATTTGCAAAATTTGATGAATGAATATTTAAGAGATATATGTATAGTACGCACACAATAATAAAAATAGAGTCTACAAACTAGAAGAAAAAAAAAAAGTAAGGAACAAACTCACCAGATAATTCCAATACTCGCCCTTAAATTTTTCAGGTTGCGCGGATCGCTCTTACGGCATACATATGGTTGAATCACGATCAGTTCACCATCATCACCGTCCTTAGCACCAAAGATCGTTACGGTCTTTCAGCAGTTTTGCGTAGCTCAACCGTAAATATCCAACACCAATCGACTTGAACCTCAAATTTAGGAAACAGCTGGTAACACCAAATTTCTCAGCAATCTCCTCTTCTCCTCGAATGTGTTTTCACGCTTGAATGGTCTCCTTCGAATTTCAAAGTTTCCCTTTCGGAGGGAACCAACGGACTTCCACAACGCCAATAGCAGGAAACAAAACTTGATCGATGACCCACGTCCAAACCAAAAATCCGGAAAACGGCCTGTATTCGAAACCTTGTGACAATGATCCAATTCGTCTTCGAAATTTTTCAGATGTTTTTCAGCAGAAACTTGACAGCACGGAAAAAATACTTGTTACTCGGCCAAGGCCTACTTCGTCCCCGGTGATGGTGCCTTTCTCGTGCCATAAAATATTCTTTCAACAAAACACAAGTAACAAATTAAGTCCATGGTATGGGAGCAAAGTTCAAAATTATTAAATAAGTTTCTCTCTGAACGATGACATGCATTATCAGGAATCGATCAGTGCAATAATAATTGTTAATTTTGCTCTCATAACAGCGCCAGAGCCGGGAAAGTAACTGTGTACATTTGACACAGCGGTGAGGCTGATCTAGTAGTACACAAATCTGCACTCTTAAAAAATTAGGAATTTACTCATGACGTAAACCATCAACATACGTAAACATTTCATGACTGAATGGCAAATTTGACTCAATTGCACAAGACGTCAACAAATCTATCTGACCAGATAGGTAGAAACAGTTTTACATTTATCATCTATTTCACAACTCGAAGATACAGTCGAGAGGTATAGCACGTGGCTCTCAATCAGTAGATCGGATTTCAAATCTTGTTTGTTTTTTTACATACGTATGTTTTATCTCTCGCTTCGGCTCTAGCGATTGCTAGCTCGACTTTATTTGTGATAGAAGACGTAAATTTGTCTCAAACGGGCCGCTCCTTTTATGTGCATCCAAGTGAGCTTTAATTTACATGATTTTTTCTAAGAGTGTGGGTAGGACATATGGACTGTCCAACCCAGCTATTTTTGTGGGTAGGATAGGGTAGGATATGTCCTAGCAACTCCTTGCGCCACTTTTAAAGTCTTTAAAAATATCACATCACAAATACCACTTTGTCTGTGGAATAGAGAACATTGGGCTTGTGCCTTTGGTATAGTCAATTTTACGAAACGACAACAGTGTTGATATTGATATTAACACTCACGGGCTTGGGCGCAACCTCCTGTCAAATTTTCATTCTTGAAATGAGCGATCAGCTGATCCGAAACGTCTCGTAAAATGGCTCATTGAAAACGAAAACGTGCACTCATGCAGAAATATTTCCACTTGGCCAAAGTGAAACCCATAAAAAAACGTAACGTTTGGAGTGGGAGGGGGGTTTGGGATAGTTTGACTCGTAAAAACGCATAGAAAACCCCGTGCGAGAGGGGGTGGGGATGTACATTACCAATTTTAGTGTGACGTACGTAATGGATGCTCCATGATGACTGTTTTGATGAATAAACAGCATCCTGTTCGCCAGATACACGTTTGGGAACATGGCAAAAATTCTTGAGCGTATACATCACGCGTTGATGGGGAGGGGGGCTTCAGCAAAGTGTGAAAGTGTGAGCAAAAAGTGTGACATAGGGGGAACGGGGTTTGAAAATCGGCAATTTTCGCGTGACGAAATTTATGGACGTTCCCTGATATCACGTTTCCGAAAAATGACGACGGATGTTTGAGCCGTTTGCTGCACATGAAGGGGCTGTCCATAAACCACGTGGTCATGAGGGGGGGGGGGGGGGTTCGGCCAATGACCATTTTGTATGGACAAATAAAAATTTTTGTAAGGACTATTGACCACTCGGGGGGGGTATTGATTACCACGTGGTTTATGGACAGCCCCGAAGTCGACTCGTAAGAGTGATGCACGAATCAGATCTTAACGCAGCAAATCAGCCGCCGCCGTTGAATGTGGGTCTAGCTACACTGAACGACACCCCCCGCCCAAGATCGACTGAGAGGCGATACGATCACGCCCCTTAACGACATTCGGTCGGAAACTGTATGGTCCGCCGACCAAATGATGTCATCTTAAAACCGGATGAAAATAGAATGTCGACCATATGGTCGAGCAACTTTGTTTTTTAGCGATTGATAACAATAATGTCACCGCTATCTTTATCAAAAAATATGTGCTTAGTATGGCCATGACATGTCCAGAATAGGACAGAATAGGTCAATGTCCTGGGTGTCACGATCAAGGAACTTGTTACGCTATCGATGAATAATTTCAGTGCATCTGTGTGGCCTTCGCTCTGCAACTAATATTCATTCACATAGCGTGCGTCGACTCATACGCGAATAAGATGATCGTCATCCGCTTTTTGGGATGATTGCCGTATGTCTGATTCGTCATTCGAAAACACGATTTTGGTAATTTGGACTGGATGGTCGGACAAATCAGTCGATTTCGGGATGGGGCTTTCGTTCAGTGTAGAACCGGATCAATAGACGAATCATATATATAATGTGGTCCATTCATTTAATAGCAGTATGACATTTGAAACTATCCTAGTTTGACAATTAAAGGAATACAAGAAATTTTTATTTTTATCTAAATTTAATTTGACTCTGAATTTGTAGTAGAATCGCATTTGCCACGTGGTTTAAATAAAATGTGATTTTGAATATTAGTTTCCTTAAATTATTGAGCTTGAATTTCCTTTAAATTTCTTTGAATATTCGCGACAATTCAAAAGTTCTGAAACCTTAAAAATTCCGAGAAATGCCTGAAATTATGTTAAGTATCGAGAATTTCTAATGTCCTAGATGCATACGGATATAGGTATCTTTTACAGGTTTGTTTTTACAAACTGATTTATACAAGCTGTTGCAGGCATGTGGCTAAACTTCCGACGTGGTGGAACTGCGTAGTTCATTATGAATTTCGAGCTCGTTATTAATAAAAAGCTTAGAGCACGATTACATATTAGGTAATATTTTGAAAACCATTATGAACTGCATGGGAACTGTATGAAATGATTATGTCTTTTGCTGCTTCATAAGGTTAGCCTTTTGTAATTCTCTAAATCAGTTTGCAAATCTTACGGTTGCGTTCTGGCGGAATCTGAAGCTACCCGTTTCCACAGTAGCCAGATGAGAATCTAATAAAGCGCGTAAATACCCAATTACTCGCATACCTACGCGTGTTCGAGAACGGTTTTGACGACCGCCACCAAGGTATCACGCAATCATAATCGATGAACCACCGAATCGCCTCTGCCTCTGTTACACTGAAAATAATCGACACGCCTCATCCATGTTCTTTTACACGTTAATGTATCGTTCAAAACAGCACGCTATATTAACGTGTAATTCTTTCGAATCAGATGTTGAATAGTTGAGGTTCTAAACCACTGTCTTAAAAACATGATTTTATCGTGTTTGACAGTATGTTTATGTATCGATAATGGAAATGGTTCGCCTATAATGTAATGTACATTACCGAACTCGCCCGCGGTAAGTATGTCTTATCATAGGGTAGGTAATCAAAATTTGAACCAAATTGAGGCTTTCTGAAGCAGTGCAAATTTTAAGTGATTTTTTCTCCCACATGGAAATAATTTAGTACGGCAAAATCGTATGTACATGAAAGCCACGGGCATAAGCTTTCTGTTAAATGGTAAAAAGTTTGTATTTGCACCGAATTTTATTGAAATATTTGATTTTTCATCAACAATGATTTTAATCTTAATTTGAACCATCGTTATCATAATTTGAACCAATTTTAATCTTAATTTGAACTACTGGCGGCAGCAGCTCGAGCAACTCACAAAACAGCAAATTCCATGCTAAACAATGAAAAATCACATGAATCTGCTAATTCTCATACCTATTATTCATTAGGCAGTGGAATCTCAACTCAGAATGTTCGAAATTCTTTAGGAATTTGGAAACTAAATTTGGATTTTTTCATCCCCCAAGAGTAAACAAAGCAACCACTAGCGCAATCTACAGGCCAATACTAGAAGCTCACCCCCGTTTACTAGTTCAAATTTAGATTACAAATGGTTCAACTTAAGATAACATTCTCCAAGTAAGAATCACTTAAATTTGATAATTTTATGACAATTAATGCGGAATATTATTCGGTTGGTCGATTCTACGATAAATAAGCTTTCATTTGACGTGTTCACATATTGCGTGTAATACAATGCATGAGCTGTACGAGTGCACCGAAAATGTGCTTTCTCTTGGGGGAAATGGGTGAAATCACAGTGATTTTTCAATTGCCTATTTTTCATGACAAAAACGCTTTTTTCAATGCTTTTAAAGTCCATGTTATCAGGTTATATTACGGAAAGCTGTTTAACATCTTTTTCGGGACAATATTTGCCTGAAAAGTACGTCTTTTTAATGAATTTTGAAATGGTTCAAATTAAGATTACAATTTGACTAGTTCAAAGTTTGATTTCTTACCCTACTTCATTTTTTGTGAACAGGGACCCGCAGCTGGGTGCCTGGTGCTGGTACAAATTCTCAGACCGTTCACAATGCTGTTTTATTTTGTATGGCGAGTTTTAAAATTTTTTAAACTCGCCATACAAAATAAAACAGCATTGCGAACGGCCTAAGAAATTTGACATTTCAGGCCAAACATTTCAAAAGGTCCTATCTGCATTTGAGAGGCTCTCTTTGTTCACTTTCTCTTTCAACTGTTGCAATGTAATGGTACACTTTTCAACTACTTTTGCAGTTCAAATCAAAAGACGATTGTTTTGACCATCGTTCTATGCAAAGAGACAATCATAATTCTAATAAACAGCTGAGATATTAGCGAAAGAGAGGGAAACCAAAGAGAGCCTCTCTTCTGCAGATTGGACCTTTAGACATGTGTGGCCTGATTTATGATGCCAAACTAACGTGTTTTACACATGATTTCGAAAAGTAGATTTATGACTGGTTTGACACGTTAAATTCAGATGTTTCCCAAGTGGCGAAAATTCATGTTTGAAACATGTGGCTTGAACGTGTAGAATATTTTCAGTGTATGCTGAATTGGTGCCGGTAGTGGGATGCAAGGTTTTTACATATTGTAAGGTTGAGCATGACGTTTAGTTTGTGGAGAAAAGCAGAGGAAGCGAAATTTCAAAGGAATTTGAGGTGGCGGGGGATTTGTTTTCAGAATTTCTCACGGTGAAAAAAATAATGGCCGCTCAACCAGTTTTGACATCTAAGACTACCTTAGAATATGTAAATACCTTGGTGGGATGCACTGCAAAACTACACTGAACGAAACTCCCCGCCCAAGATCGACTGAGAGGCGATACGATCACGCCCCTTAACGACATTTGGTCGGAAACCGTATGGTTCACCGACCGAATGATGTCATCCTTAAATCGGATGACAGTGATATGAAAATTGAATGTCAATCATATGGTCGAGCAACCTTGTTTTTAAGCGATTGATAACAATAATGTCACCGCTATCTTTTCCAAAAAAATGATGTGCTTTGTGACCAGGATACCCTCGCGGGCATCCTTTTCAAAAAAAGATGGCATGTCCAAGACATGCGACGCAAAATCGTCAACGACCCGGGTGTCACGATCAAGGAACTTGTTACGCTATCGATGAATAAATTCGGTGCATCTGAGCGGCTTACGCTCTGCAACTAATAATCATTTACACAGCGTGCGTCGACTCATACGCGAACAAGATGATCGTCATCGGCTTTTTAGGATGATTGCCGTATGACTGATTCGTCATTCGAGAACACGATTTTGGTAATTTGGAATGGATGGTCGGACAAATCAGTCGATTTCGGGATGGGGTTTTCGTTCAGTGTAGGCCCAGTTTCGCGACGAAACGCGGAAAGGCAGTATCCCAGCCTCCTGTCACGCGGCCATGTTTTTGAGGTCAGCATCAAAATCCAGGAACGATTATTGACTGTGGCTGAATCATATCAATAACAATTATAAATTTTATGGAAACTTTACTCCCGTGACGAAGACAAGCTGATACTATTACGACTTCATTTTTAAATGAATAATTGCGAAATTAAAAAGCATGTTTTGCTCAAACTAACGATTTAAAAAGGTGAAAAAAAAATAGTTGTGAAAAAAGGTTTCGCCGCTTTTGATTTTTGCTCCTGGAATTATGTTTGTTTACAAACTTTGCGCTGTCATGGGGAACCAAGCCGCCGAGCCGCCGCTATTGAGTTCAACGGGGCGGCTGGAAGTGGGAACCAGATATGTTGGCTCGTTATTTTCCTGTGGGGCAGTATTGCGGTGACAAGGGGCTGCAGTATCCACGATCAACTACACTGAAACCCCCCGCCCAAGATCGACTGAGAGGCGATACGATCACGCCACGCCCCTTAACGACATTCGGTCGGAAACTGTATGGTCCACCGACCGAATGATGTCATCCTAAAACCGGATGACAGTGATATGAAATTAGAAAATCGACCATGTGGTCGAGCAATCTTCTTTTTTAGCAATCTTCTTTCTTTATCAAAAATGATGTACTTAGTGGCCAGGATACCCTTGCGGGCACCCTTTTCAAAAGAAGTTGGCATGTTCAAGACATGCGAAGCAATACCGTCAACGACCCGGGTGTCACGATCAAGGAACTTGTAACGCTGTCGATGGATAAATTCGATGCATCTGTGTAGCAGCCTTCCCTATGCAACTAATGTCGTTTTCGTTTTTGCGGCGGTGGTACACCGCTTCGTGCTACACTTTCCACTGAAAAAACGAACATTTTCGGTGCAGTTGCATTGGTGTGCGTGAATAAAAACCAAAATATTGACAACTTTGCAAACGTCCACCAATCAACACGGTGCGCACCTGCTACACTCTCGAATTTTTGAGTGCTGCACTATCTTGAGCGGTGCAGAAAAAGTGCTACACCGGTGTAGCACGAAAATAAAAAACGATCACTTTCGGTGCAAAAGTGCTACACCGGTGTAGCACCACCGCAAAAACGAAAACGACATAATATTCATTCACATAGCGTGCGTCGGCTCATACGCGAATAAGATGATCGTCATCCGCTTTTTAGGATGATTGCCGTATGACTGATTCGTCATTCGAAAACACGATTTTGGTAATTTGGACTGGATGGTCAGACAAATCAGTCGATTTCGGGATGGGGTTTTCGTTCAGTGTAGGTAAATATCCTATACGAACGTAATTTAAAACGAAAACCTTCGGCTGCCTCCCGCCCGTCACTTAGCATCGCCATCGCTATCAAACCATGAATGGCAGTGAGGTTGGGTGCCATGCTCGCTAAGCCACCTCCACAGCTCCACCTAGCCCATGCACTCGGGTTGGTTTGAGTCGGCGTCGAAGCGCTGGGTATGGTCCATTGCACGAAATTATTCTGGCCTGCTTGCTCTCACAGAGAATTTCACGTTTGAGAGGTGTCGGCACTGAAATATCAGGATAAGTTGCCATCATCACACTCATACGTGGTTCGTTGGTGATGGGTGACAACTCTAGGCTTTTTTTTTGCTTATATGTATAGCACGTTAGCAGTGATGCCACATACACAGATTTACCTAGAATTACACAGATTTTTTCCCATTTTCGCCTACAGATATCTGTGATCACAGATCAAAGATTTTTGCAATAAAAAAGATTTTTAAGATTTTTAAAACAATGACAATGACATTCGTGAAAAAAGCTTTATTATAATTTTCAGGTACTCAAATTTAAATAATAGAAATTAAATCTTCTAGTTGGATGGCCTAGGCCAAGCCTCAGGCGCATTGTTTTCGACGTTCTTGTGGTTTCTGATGATCTTCAGATGCAACCTGGGAGTGTTTTGGTCAACGTTATTCTACGAACATTTTTTCCGTTTTTTTTAACAAATTGTTCAAAAATATTCGATTTTGGAGACATTAACCTATCACAGATTTTTACTAAGATTTTCTGAAATTTCCTACGGATGAAAAAGATTTTTTTGACCAAAATCACAGATGAAAACCGAAAAAAATGTGGCAACACTGCACGTTAGCGCCGCTCTTTCGTCGTTGTCGTTTTCTCTCACATTCTCTCTTACTTTCGTTCTCGTGGTGTGCTGCGGGCTGCGGCGTCCGTCGTGGCGGTCGTCGCGCACCAACTTAAGCAGGCTGTTACACCTGTCGCTCGGGTGAAAAATGCTGGTCCGGATCACTAAATTGGCCATAATTCCGAAACGCCTTGACCGATCCGAATCATTTTCAATAGCAAACAATGCGGTAAAATTCCGGTTCGATTCGAGCTATAATCCGAAAAATCGGCCAATGGGAAGTGCCTTAAAAGTGAGTGAACTTATTTTGTTCACAGACACACATACATACACACATACAGACATCATCTCAATTCGTCGAACTGAGTTGATTGGTATATGCGACTTGACTCTCCGAGCCTTCTATCGAAAATTTTTTTTTTGAGTGAACATATAGCCTTTCAGTTCACTTAGGTGAACGAGAAAGGCAAAACATGAAACATTTTCACTAACACTATCCCCTATCAACACCAGTAACTTTCAATCCAGTTGATAAAAGTTGATGAAATTTTACAAGAAAGTGTCTCTGTAAGTATCATAACTGCTCACGAAGTTTCATAATTATCCTCACAGAACTTTGAATTGTAGCGGAAAAGAACCATCTAGTATGCGAATGAAAATTGGTGATGATTGTACAAAATCTTAAAAACGTCGTCTGTTTGTTTCTCATCCACAGTTAAAAGTAATGAATCGATTTTTATGAAATTTTGCACAAATAATAAACATACACCAAAGAGTTCTCAGTTAATTTTTGGAGAATTTTTATTGGTTCAGTACAGAGTTACTGCCGTACTATTGTGTCCCGATTATTGCGGATACAGGCTTTATTCGTGCGTGATAAATCGATTACGACACATACACTCCCGTTCAAAAGTTTGGGGTCATCCCCTCAAAAACATGTCATTTTTTTAGGCCCATATCTCCGCCAATTTGCGTCCGATTTTAAAACCCTAGGTTTCATTAAAAAGATAATAAGTCAAAGAAACTTTGAACATGATTTAAAAGAAACTTTTTCAAAAAAAACTGTATGAAAACTTAACCCAAAGTTGCCAAATTTTCTAAAAAATGAATATAAACTTACGGCAGTGTCGCTGGAAGTTAGGTCGACCAAATTTTAAGATGAGAGCAGTAATATGACCCATTTTCTATTAGCTTTCAACTGCTTTTTACAGAACTTAGCTAAAAAATCTAGAATAAGTGACGAAGATATCACCAAATCACTTTTCCATGTTTTACGAAAGTGACCCCAAACTTTTGGCCGATACATCATATTGAGGGGTGACCCCAAACTTTTGGTCGATGACATCAAGGATTAATTTACTTAATAACTTTTATTCTAGATTTTTTAGCTAAGTTCTGTAAAAAGCAGTTGAAAGCTAATAGAAAATGGGTCATATTACTGCTCTCATCTTAAAATTTGGTCGACCCAATTTCCAGCGACACTGCCGTAAGTTTATATTCATTTTTTAGAAAATTTGGCAACTTTGGGTTAAGTTTACATACAAAATTTTATGAAAAAGTTTCTTTTAAATCATGTTCAAAGTTTCTTTGACTTATTATCTTTTGAATGAAACCTAGGGTTTTGAAATCGGACGCAAATTGGCGGAGATATGGGCCTAAAAAAATGACATGTTTTTGAGGGGGTGACCCCAAACTTTTGAACGGGAGTGTATATAAGTAAAATATTGGCATGGATTCGTACACGGAACCGTTGATTGTGAGGCATATCCCTTACCTCTCAGCTATTTCACCGAGTTAGTAGGAAGGTGATAAATATGAAACTGCTTCTTAGATATCTGCTGGAATGGGTTTGTTGATACTTTCCGGTGCCAACCAGGGTGTGCATGGTGTGTGTGATAATTGTTGGAAAACGATGTAACCGATTGAGATTACGTTCGAAAATGAATGCAACACCAGAAATTACGCGCCTGGATATTACAAAATTATTTGCTGTGCAGATACTCTGGACCCGAAATGGAACCAAAAAAGCTTTGATCTGAGATAACGGTTCCGATGACCCACGCTAATATTACACTTATTGCTTTTTTTTGGCTGACCTGGAATATCCCTATAGTGTCTATAAATGACATTGTAGATGTCAAGAGCTTCACGAATTCCAATAGGTTACGCAATGCCTAATCAATGCCTATCAAGACACCTTTTGATATTCTTGACGCAGGCCAAATGAATACATATAATCGTAACCCATCTCCAAGTTCAGCTTTTAGAACAACTTACCTTACCTTACCGATCAGGCTAAGGCCGGGGTGGCCTCTGCTGTACATAGTAGCCGCTTCCGTTCCACTCGGTCCATGGCTGTTTGTCTCCAGTTCCGCACTCTGCGTAGGGTCCGCAGATCGTCCTCCACTTGGTCGACCCACCTAGCTCGCTGCGCTCCACGTCTTCTTGTACCGGTCGGATGACTCTCGAGAACCATTTTAGTCGGGTTGCTATCCGACATCCTGATGACGTGTCCCCCCACCGTAGCCTCCCGATTTTCGCGGTATGGACGATGGTTGGTTCTCTCAGCAGCTGATGCAGCTCGTGGTTCATTCGCCTTCTCCAAGTCCCGTCTTCCATCTGCACTCCGCCGTAGATGGTACGCAACACTTTCCGTTCGAAAACTCCAAGGGCGCGTTGGTCCTCTGCACGTAGAGTCCATGTTTCGTACCCATAGAGGACGACCGGTCTAATCAGCGTTTTGTAGATGGTTTACTTCGTGTTACGGCGAACTTTATTCGATCGTAGAGTTCTGCGGAGCCCAAAGTTAGAACGATTTCCTGCCACAATGCGCCTCTGAATTTCTCTGCTGGTGTCGTTGTCGGCGGTCACCAGTGAGCCCAAGTACACGAATTCTTCAACCGCCTCGATTTCATCACCGTCGATATAAATTCGGGGTGGCGAGCGCGGTGATTCCTCCCTGGAGCCCTTTGCCATCATGTACTTTGCCTTCGACACATTAATGACTAATCCGATTCGCCTGGCTTCACTCTTTAGTCGGATGTACGTTTCCGCCATCGTCTCAAATTTACGAGCAATAATATCAATATCATCGGCGAAACCAAGCAGCTGAACGGACTTCGTGAAAATCGTCCCACTCGTGTTTATCCCCGCTCTTCGTATTACACCCTCCAAAGCAATGTTGAACAGCAAGCACGAAAGACCATCACCTTGCCGTAACCCTCTGCGAGATTCGAAGGGACTCGAGAGTGTCCCTGATACTCGAACTACGCACATCACTCGATCCATCGTCGCCTTGATCAACCGTATCAGTTTATCCGGGAATCCTTATTCGTGCATAATCTGCCATAGCTGTTCTCGATCGATTGTATCATACGCCGATTTGAAATCGATGAACAAGTGATGTGTGGGCACGTTGTATTCGCGGCATTTCTGCAACACCTGGCGGATGGCGAACATCTGGTCCGTTGTAGCGCGTTCACCCATGAATCCAGCCTGATATTGCCCCACGAACTCTCTTGCAATCGGTGATAGACGGCGGCATAAAATTTGAGATAGTATCTTGTAGGCAGCGCTCAGTAGTGTGATTGCGCGGTAGTTCCCGCAATCCAACTTGTCGCCCTTTTTGTAGATGGGACACACGATACCTTCCATCCATTCCTCCGGTAATATTTCCTCCTCCCAAATCTTGGTAATGACCCAGTGTAGTGCTCTCACCAGTGCTTCTCCACCGTATTTAAGAATCTTGCTTGGTAGTTGATCTGCTCCAGCGGCTTTGTTGTTTTTCAACCGGCTTACCTCCTCCTCAATCTCTTGGAGGTCAGGGGCCGGAAGTCTTTCGTCTTGTACACATACTCCAAGATCTGTTACCACGCCACCTTCGGTACTTGCAACGTTGCCATTGAGGTGCTCATCGTAATGCTGCCGCCACCTCTCGACCACCTCACGCTCGCTCGTGAGAATATTTCCGTGGTTATCTCGGCACATGTCGGCTTGTGGCACAAAGCCTCTGCGCGAGCGGTTCAGCTTCTCGTAGAACTTTCGTGTGTCCTAAGTGCGGTATAGCTCTTCCATCGCTTCGCGATCTCGTTCTTCCTGCTGGCGCTTCTTCATCCGGAAGACTGAGTTCTGCCTGTTCCGCGCCTGTCTGTAACGTGCCTCATTCGCTTTCATACGGTGTTGCAGCATTCTCGCCCATGCTGCATTCTTCTCGTTTTTCAACTGTTTACATTCGCCGTCGTACCAGTCGTTTCTGTGATTCGGAGTCGCGAAGCCTAGTGCTGTAGCCGAGGTACTACCTATGGCGGATCGGATGTCTCTCCAGCCATCTTCAAGTGTAGCTGCGCCAAGCTGCTCTTCCGTTGGTAGGGCCACTGCTAACTGCTGCGCGTAGTCTTGAGCCACTTCTACGTTACGCAGCTGCTCGATGTTGAGTCGCGGCGTTCGACTTCGACGCGTGGTGATAACTGTCGAAAGTTTTGAGCGCATGCATACAGCTACTAAGTAGTGATCCGAATCTATATTCACACTGCGGTATGTGCGGATGTTGGTTATATCCGAGAAGAATTTACCGTCGATTAGAACGTGGTCGATTTGATTTTCTGTTTGATGGTCGGGTGATCTCCAGGTGGCTTTGTGGATATCTTTGCGGGGGAAGAAGGTGCTTCGGACTACAATACCACGATAGGCTGCAAAGTTTACGCATCGCTGGCCGTTATCATTCGATACGGCGTGCAGGCTGTTTCGCCCGATTACCGGTCTGTACATTTCCTCCCTTCCTACCTGCGCGTTCATGTCGCCGACAACGATTTTCACGTCACGCGGCGAGCAACCATCGTATGTTTGCTCTGACTGCGCGTAGAACGCTTCTTTCTCGTCATCAGGTCTCCCTTCGTGTGGGCAGTGGACGTTAATGATGCTGTAGTTTAAGAAACGGCCCTTAACTCTCAACATGCACATCCTTGCGTTGATCGGCTGCCACCCGCTCACACGTTGTCGCATCTTGCCCAACACTATAAATTCTGTTCCCAGTTCTTTGGTGCTGCCACAACTCTGGTAGAAGGTAGCCGCTCTATGCCCGCTTTTCCACACTTTCTGTCCAGTTCAACAAAGTTCCTGCAACGCCACGATGTCGAAGTTGCGGGGATGCAGTTCGTCGTAGATTATCCTGTCACATCCGACGAAACCTAGTGACTTGCAATTCCATGTTCCAAGTTTCCAATCGTAGTCTTTATTTCGTCGCGTGGGTCTTTGCCGATTGTATGGAGTCGTATTTTCTCCTATGTTATTCGCAATGGGGATTTTTACGGGTGGCTTATGGGCCTACGCCAACACTCCTGTCTCGCCGGAGGGCCATCGTGCCAGTTCTGTTTAACGTCCCAACCAACACTGGGACGACCACGCTGATGGGGCTACCACCTTGGATCTAGCTGGGCGTGGTGCAGCGTTTCTTACTCAGCCGCTGGATGCCAGAACAGACGCTGTTTGAGCCGCACCTCCTTGGTGAACAGACGCTCGGATCGTACCTTCTCAATCTAGCTGAAGTCAGAAGGACAACAGTGCCCAGGCTGCACTACTAGCTAAGCACACAACTCGTAGCTGGCGGTCTTTGTCATCGCTTGACCCGTGGAAGCATGAGGTAGGAGCTTATGAGGAACTTATGCAGCCCAAGCTTTTAGAACAACTGGTATCTCATATTTTTCTTTTTTCCACATTTAATGGTGTTCGGGATGTTGTAGGTTATCTATAAAGTTCCAAATACAAATATTCCCATTTTTCTCTAATAGAGGACTCAATTTGCAATAACTTTGCTGAAGACAGTATTCCGTTTTATCGAATGTATGAATTTGTACAGCCGTGTTGGGGTCATATATGACCCCTCCGGCTCCAAAGGGTTAAACCCTCTGCCTGGAACCTACTGCAACGACCCTGAGACCCGCTAGAACACCATTGAAACCTGTAGCACGCCCCTGAAATCTCTTGAAAACACCTAGAATGCTCATGAAGCCCCTTCTGACCTCTGATACCTCTGAAACACCAAGAATACTAATGCAACTGCGAAGATAATCAAAGCAATTACTTCCTTGAAAGCCTCTGAACGCCCTTGAAATACCCTATAACGCCCCTGAAACCCGTTGAATACGCTTAGTATACTCATCAAACTCCTAGAAGCACGCCAAGAATACACAATAGAGTTCTTGAAACCCTTCGAACGCTCCTGAAACTTATTGATAACCTGTGAAATTCCTTTGAAACCCCTGAAAATTCCGGATATCCTTGAAAACGCCCCTTGAAATCTTCTTTCACCTCTGAAATATCCCTGAAACCCCTCGTTACCCTCTGGAACGCCTTTGTTACACCTTGAAATACTCCTGGAACGCTTATGAAATTTCCTAGAACAACCCTGTAAAGCCTCTGAAAAACCAGTGGAATGCCCTTGAAGCCCCCAAAAACCCTGCCTGTTAATTACCTGAAATCTCCTGCGTCGTTTTTTTTGTTAACATCAAAGAATATGAGAAAATGGTTGAAGATTCTTGGAACAGTATAGTGCCTTGGTACATGGCTTAGATTGGCTAGTCCTGGTCCGCGGATAGAGCAGTTCGGAACCTAATCATAGAAAGAGTTGACAAAGTTGTCAAAGTTAAAGATGCAATGATTACTTTAAATGACCTGGATGTCAAAAGGTACAGGTAAACTGGAGATTCACAAAATTCCATACTGTTGGTTTACGGATGAGAGAATTCATACGCATACGACCTTCTCTATTTGTATTTATAAATCCACACCACAAAACCATATCTTTCCCAACCAAACAACCTCCAGCCCTACAGATTGCTTACCCCGTGTACTTCGTAGGAACTTCAGAACCAAGGGTGCCACAGTTGAACGTACACAGTTGAACGAATGGACAATCAACTCCCGTACCTCCCATGATACATGTTATAGGTGGTTACTTCCTGCACTAAAAGCCCGATAACGATGTAAATTTAAATTGCTCTCGACATGAGATTTAACCCATGAACAACCTCAACTGTGATACGAAGCGAACGCAGGAAAGGACTGCAACCACCATGCCACCACCGCCGCCGGTTTCCCGTTGATTAACGAAATGCAAATTAATTCATTTGGGCCAACTTATCAGCTCTCCATTGATAGGCATACCGGAACGGAACGTACACGTGGTGCCCCTTCAATGGGTGATAACATCTCGTCAATGTTCCCATCAGCCAGCCGGTTGTCGGCCAGCCAGATCCGTTCCGATCCGTTCCGTTTCTAGTCGGGCAGGGGGTTTAATTGAAAAATGAAAATTGACTCCCCCGGTCATGGGCAACGACGACGGTTGTCGGAACCATCATCGTCGTTGTCCTCGTCCTCGTCGTCAGACACGTTGGCCGTCCGGTCGCGATGGGCCGGAACATTGTTATCGACTTATACAGCTACACGGGCCGAACCTGATTTCATACAATAATGGGATTATGCAAATGTCGGCGGTGCAGGGATAATCCTTGCGGTGAAAGCCACCAACAGAAACGGAACCGGTGCCAATCGACCGTTTCGGAGAATGCTTCAATTATAAGCGGAATGTAATTTTCACGCTGGTGGCAAGTAACAGGAACGGGACAAATCGTGCGAATGGAGGTGTCACTGGCGAGAACTCGGTGGAGATTAACTTATGAAATTATGAATGCACGTTCTGTGCTGTGGATCTAATTGGATTACTTCTGTCGAAATTGTAACTATATAAACTGAGCAGAGATTCCCAGCAAATCGAGTCGTTCTTTGGTTCTAATGTAGGTCTGAAGTAGTTCGCCTTCGCTGCGATTTTCTTCAGCTCCTCTTGGATAAATAACATCAACTGTGGTGGTGTCAGTGTGATCAAAGTCCTCGGTACTTTTGTGACTTAAAGTGAATCCGTAAGCTAATAGTATGGCCTCGTACGGTGCGTGGATGGCTGCTCAGTCAGCAGGTGCAGTGGCCACCAATCTGACCGTGGTAGACAGAGTTCCGGCCGATATGCTGCACATGGTGGATGCCCATTGGTACCAGTTCCCGCCGATGAACCCATTGTGGCACTCGTTGCTGGGCTTTGCCATCGCCATCCTCTGCTTCATCTCGCTGGTCGGCAACGGAATGGTCATGTACATCTTCACCAACACCAGGACACTCCGAACCCCATCCAACCTGCTAGTGGTCAATCTAGCCTTCTCGGACTTCCTGATGATGTTTACCATGGGACCGCCGATGGTGATCAACTGCTACTACGAGACCTGGGTTTTCGGCCCTCTGGCTTGCGAGATCTACGGCATGTTTGGATCACTGTTCGGCTGTGTCTCGATCTGGACCATGACTATGATTGCGTTCGACCGTTACAATGTCATCGTGAATGGCCTTTCCGGCAAGCCTCTGACCAACAACGGTGCTTTGGCTCGCATCGCTGGAGTGTGGGTTGCTACCTTGGCGTGGACCTTGGCTCCATTCTTCGGCTGGAACCGTTACGTGCCGGAAGGAAACATGAGCGCTTGTGGAACTGATTATCTGACAGACACCTTCAGCAGCCGCTCGTACATCCTGGTGTACTCGATCTTCGTGTACTTCTCGCCATTGTTCCTGATCATTTACTCGTACACCTTCATCATCAAAGCCGTGTCTGCTCACGAGAAGAACATGCGTGAACAGGCCAAGAAGATGAACGTTGCCTCACTGCGATCGTCCGAGGCCCAGAACACCAGCACCGAAATGAAGCTGGCCAAGGTCGCCCTGGTCACCATCTCGCTGTGGTTCTTGGCGTGGACTCCGTATCTGATCATCAACTACACTGGCATCTTCAAGGCCTCGCCAATCAGCCCACTGGCCACCATCTGGGGTTCGCTGTTCGCCAAGGCCAACGCCGTGTACAACCCGATCGTGTACGGAATCAGCCATCCCAAGTACCGAGCTGCCCTATACCAGAAGTTCCCATCGCTATCCTGCACGGATCCTGCCGACGATACGCAGTCGGTCGCTTCTGGAACCACAACAGTTGTGTCTACTGAAAAGACGGAAACTGCTTAAGCCACATGGTGATGTTAAAACGGTTCATATATACTAATTATAGAGCTTTAAATATAGTGAGCAATTTTTAAGAATTACCATTTTATCATTCTCCCTGAAAAATTACCCTTCACAGACCCACAAAACATTTCAGCTGTTCAAAATCCAACAGCCTCTGAACATTTTTACTTCTCTAACTGGTCCATGTTTCCAAACTTCGACAACCACACAAACCATCTGCCAGTGAATCCAGTTATTTTACAAAATGCACCCATGAAAGGCGTCCTCGTCGTAGTCGTCACTCGCACGTGTCCTATTTGCATAACACGCAAGCCAGAACAGAACCACCCCAAACCGCGCCTCATATGGAAACTTTGTCCCATGTCCCCCAGAGACGGTGTAGCCCATTGCGGCATTGGCCCGTTGTTGTTGTTGCCGATTGGAAAGTTTAGGTCCCACGTGTTCCAACCACAGACCAAAAGCGAGAGAGAGAGTGGAACTGGGATTCGGTGTCGCCAACCATGGCAAAACCTTTCCGATCCGATTCAGCAATATGGGGAGAACCTTTCCCAATGCAAAGATGTGAGCTTTTGTATACACAACTTTTTTCCTCTGACTCCCTGCATTCCGACAGTAAAAGAAAAACTTTTGTGTTCATACAAAACGATCTCTGTTGACTGGCCTGGCGTTGCGTTCGTCTGACTGTCACAAAAGCGATATAAGCTGTTGTTGTTAAATTTTTCCTCATCTGATATTCCATTTGGTTCTGGAAGCGTTTTGCACATCTGACAGTGAACATGCATATTGAGCTGTTGATTACACACCAGGCAGGCACCTACCCTACATGCGGTGACACAGGGAGGATGGGGGTTGTTGGTTTGAGCGCATGCCGTTCTAGTTGAGTAAATATTTCACCAGGGGTGACATTTGCTCATAGATGAGCTTCAATTTGAAGCAGATGTGCGATTTTATGAGTAAACGTGTTTTTTCTCTAATATGCGGGCTTGTGAACTGTGAAGTTATTAAAAAAAAATCCTTGAAACTATCACTGGAGGATAATCTCGAGGTATCTCTGTAGGAAATCCTGAAGAGAATCCCTGGAGAAATTCTTAAAGAATTTACTGGAGGAATTTCTGGAGGAATTCCTGGAGGAATCCCTGGAGGAATCCCTGGAGGAATCCCTGGAGGAATCCCTGGAGGAATCCCTGGAGGAATCCCTGGAGGAATCCCTGGAGGAATCCCTGGAGGAATCCCTGGAGGAATCCCTGGAGGAATCCCTGGAGGAATCCCTGGAGGAATCCCTGGAGGAATCCCTGGAGGAATCCCTGGAGGAATCCCTGGAGGAATCCCTGGAGGAATCCCTGGAGGAATCCCTGGAGGAATCCCTGGAGGAATCCCTGGAGGAATCCCTGGAGGAATCCCTGGAGGAATCCCTGGAGGAATCCCTGGAGGAATCCCTGGAGGAATCCCTGGAGGAATCCCTGGAGGAATCCCTGGAGGAATCCCTGGAGGAATCCCTGGAGGAATCCCTGGAGGAATCCCTGGAGGAATCCCTGGAGGAATCCCTGGAGGAATCCCTGGAGGAATCCCTGGAGGAATCCCTGAAGGAATCCCTGGAGGAGTCCCTGGAGGAATCCCTGGAGGAATCCCTGGAGGAATCCCTGGAGGAATCCCTGGAGGAATCCCTGGAGGAATCCCTGGAGGAATCCCTGGAGGAATCCCTGGAAGAATTCCCGAAGGAATCCCTGAAAGAATTCCTGAAGGAATCCCTGGAAGAATTCCTGAAGGAATCCCTAGAGGAATTCCTAAAGAGATCCCTGAAAGAATTCCTGAATGAATCCCTGGAGGAATTCCTGAAGGAATCCCTGGAGGAATTCCTGAAGGAATCCCTGGAGGAATTCCTGAAGGAATCCCTGAAGGAATTCCTGAAGGAATCCCTGGAGGAATTCCTGAAGGAATCCCTGGAGGAATTCCTGAAGGAATCCCTGGAGGAATTCCTGAAGGAATCCCTGGAGGAATTCCTGAAGGAATCCCTGGAGGAATTCCTGAAGGAATCCCTGGAGGAATTCCTGAAGGAATCCCTGGAGGAATCCCTGAAGGAATCCCTGGAGGAATCCCTGGAGGAATCCCTGGAGGAATCCCTGGAGGAATCCCTGGAGGAATCCCTGGAGGAATCCCTGGAGGAATCCCTGGAGGAATCCCTGGAGGAATCCCTGGAGGAATCCCTGGAGGAATCCCTGGAGGAATCCCTGGAGGAATCCCTGGAGGAATCCCTGGAGGAATCCCTGGAGGAATTCTTGAAGGAATCCCTGGAGGAATCCCTGGAGGAATCCCTGGAGGAATTCCTGAAGGAATCCCTGGAGGAATTCCTGAAGGAATCCCTGGAGGAATTCCTGAAGGAATCCCTGGAGGAATCCCTGAAGAAATCCCTGGAGGAATTCCTGAAGGAATCCCTGGAGGAATCCCTGAAGGAATCCCTGGAGGAATCCCTGGAGGAATCCCTGGAGGAATTCCTGGAGGAATCCCTGGAGGAATCCCTGGAGGAATCCCTGGAGGAATTCTCGAAGGAATCCCTGGAGGAATCCCTGGAGGAATTCCTGGAGGAATTCCTGGAGGAATTCCTGGAGGAATTCCTGGAGGAATTCCTGGAGGAATTCCTGGAGGAATTCCTGGAGGAATTCCTGGAGGAATTCCTGGAGGAATTCCTGGAGGAATCCCTGGAGGAATTCCTGGAGGAATCCCTGGAGGAATTCCTAGAGGAATCCCTGGAGGAATTCCTGGAGGAATCCCTGGAGGAATTCCTGGAGGAATCCCTGGAGGAATTCCTGGAGGAATTCCTGGAGGAATCCCTGGAGGAATTCCTAGAGGAATCCCTGGAGGAATTCCTAGAGGAATCCCTGGAGGAATTCCTGAAGGAATCCCTGGAGGAATTCCTGGAGGAATCCCTGGAGGAATTCCTGGAGGAATCCCTGGAGGAATTCCTGGAGGAATCCCTGGAGGAATTCCTGGAGGAATCCCTGGAGGAATCCCTGGAGGAATCCCTGGAGGAATCCCTGGAGGAATTCCTGGAGGAATTCCTGGAGGAATTCCTGGAGGAATTCCTGGAGGAATTCCTGGAGGAATTCCTGGAGGAATTCCTGGAGGAATTCCTGGAGGAATTCCTGGAGGAATTCCTGGAGGAATTCCTGGAGGAATTCCTGGAGGAATTCCTGGAGGAATTCCTGGAGGAATTCCTGGAGGAATTCCTGGAGGAATTCCTGGAGGAATTCCTGGAGGAATTCCTGGAGGAATTCCTGGAGGAATTCCTGGAGGAATTCCTGGAGGAATTCCTGGAGGAATTCCTGGAGGAATTCCTGGAGGAATTCCTGGAGGAATCCCTGGAGGAATTCCTGGAGGAATTCCTGGAGGAATCCCTGGAGGAATTCCTGGAGGAATCCCTGGAGGAATTCCTGGAGGAATTCCTGGAGGAATCCCTGGAGGAATTCCTGGAGGAATCCCTGGAGGAATTCCTGGAGGAATCCCTGGAGGAATTCCTGGAGGAATCCCTGGAGGAATCCCTGGAGGAATCCCGTGAGGAATCCCTGGAGTAATCCCTGGAGGAATCCCTGGAGGAGTCCCTGGAGGAATTCTTGGAGGATCGGCTACTGCACTGATTATTGAGTACGTCCTCCATTTGACCTCCCCCTGCCTTAGTTCTTCGTGTCGTTCAGGTGCTCATTGAAGATCAGCTTCCACCATTCAATCACCTCACGTCCGCCCGTCAAGAGGCTTTCGTACTTATTATTGCATACTTTTGCTCGCAGCTGTGGGACACGAGCTTCTGATAGAACAACCTCGCACTCGCTATTTCCGCTTCTATTTGTATCGTTCTCGTTCCACCGGGTTACATGCTGCAGCATTACCGCATGCACGACGTACATCTCCGCCAAATTCACTCTTTACTGCTCGCAGCACTATTCGTTCCGTCGACTACGTTACATGTGGCCGTCAAACGGCCACCAACTTATAACGAGACTCTGCGTATCGCCGACCGTGTGTTTGATTAAAATTTGAAGGGAAAATTAAAAGCTAATTTCAATATAGGTATGTATGGAATAACAATTCATATTGCTATTTTCAAGCAAGTTCAAAAACCGTCTGACAGAGACATCATCCGATCCGATCAATACCTGCCATCACGTCGCGTCGCGTCATCCTCTCCATCATAAATTGAAAACGATGCACTTGAATTGAAGCGCCACAATCGCAGCCAGCAGAATGGAATTATTGCCATTCCGATAACGACAACGGAAAGAAATTTTCCCATCTTTTGTCACACTGACAATCACATTCACACAATCGCATATCCTGCTGGGCGGCTGCTTGCTGCACACCGTTGCGTTGCGCTATTGGATTCCCTTCCGAGACAAACCGGTGCGGCGCGGCGGCAGTACCTAGCACCTATACGGCTCGTGGTCTCCTGAGTCCTGAGGATGCGAGTGGATGGTGGGTGGCTGCCTGTCTGACACCAATCGAGACACGTCTGACACCGATCCTAGGGCGCGGCGCGGGGGAAGTGCAGGATCGAACAACATGATTCGAGTGGGTCGGTGGGTGGAAAACGTGGCACGGTGAACAATACCTCCCTTTCTTTCTCTTCCCACACAGCTTGGGTACTAGAGCATTTCCAACAAAGCAAATAAGCTCTAGCTGGAAAATGAAAGAAAAAAAGCTTGTGGGGATTTTTTTTCTTCCGGCGTGCTTGAGGCAACTTCTTCGAGTGGGTTCTGTCAAACGCAAACTCTTGAGATTGTCTTGTGCAGATACCGTATGTGTAATATGTACGAGAGTGGCAAATGAATTGAAATGGGAGACGTGAAGTGCAATTGGGTTGATGAATTAATGATGTTGTCATGTGAGTGGTAGAAATCTTGTTGTTATCGTGAAGCGGAAGAAAGTTTGAAATCGTGGTTGAGTGGAGTAGGAAGGGTCTGAATAAATTTGAGCAGTATTATTGCACAATACAATCTTGAAAGGTCCTTTACCTTCCCTTCATGTAGAACCAGGCCACAGTGAATCGCTGTGTACAAGGATCAAATGTCAAACAAAACTTATTGATCTGAATTCTTAAGAACATATGAAAATCACGAAATCTATCGTAAGTTTTCGTAAAGTAAATTAAGCACCGCTCAGAAGTTGTATCTCAAGCTTTCGCGTAACGTCCCAGACAACCAGTAATCGTAAAAGCTGTTACATAAGATGATGAAGTGGAGGCCATATGCGTACATGCCTCCATTTAGGCGCATGTAAAATGTACGCATATTGCCTCCACTTTGACCCTCTACTTCCCATGGTTGCACTAGAGCACCATCGGTTTTCGGCGAACTCGAGACAAATGGAATTAGATGAATATGATGCAATAATTTTATAAATATGGTTGTAACCTCATAAAGTTGATCCAACTACTAACTGCTTGTTTCATTAGTGGAACTATTGATAAACAATCAAAAACCTATTGATTTACAACCAACAATTTTTTCATTGATTTTGAAAAATAGCCAATCTGAAATAACTTTTGTTCAAGCACTTTTTTCGGAAACGCTTTTCAGTATAGATATAGTCGTTCAAAGTCGTGGGAAGGAAAGGGTTAACATCTTATGCAACATCTTATACGATCACTGGTTGACTGGGGTGTCTATGGGTCTCCTCCACTCACTGGAGTATATGTTATCCTTCACCCATTTTACCTTTAGCTCGATTAACTGTTCGTAGATGCTACTTCAGTACCGCCATCTTCAGGTGGGCACCTAGGATTCCTTCCCAAGCGAACTATATCCACAATCCAGTGGAAGTCCGTCCAAAAGGGGGAAGGGGTGGAGTTTGGGTGTAAACACCCTCCCCCATTACCGACGCTCCGTATACTACCCAGACAACCAATTTGCAAGTATAATGAAGTTTTCATGTTATACGAACTTTTATGCGGTGAAGTTACATCGCATAAGATGCAGTAAAAGTGCCTTATGCGTACAAAAGTGTAGGCGTTATACGTGCATTGACGGAACAATAATAACGCTACATGACTTGAAGCGATATCTTATGCGATGCACGGTGTGCACTATTACGACGTTATGTGGTATCTTATGCGACTTTATAATATTCGAAAAAGAAAAACAGTTCTTGTCACCTTTGGATTATCGAGCTACACTTCACACTTAACACCAAACACTACTTGTGAAACACAATGGCTAATTGTCATGACATTCTAACTCACTTCAGTATTTGTTGGAATGCACTTGATTTCCCTGCGTTGTACGTGTTCGGCAGGCTATCTGGAGCTCAATATGTCGAAGCGTGATTTCCCGCAAAGTTATCACTACCCCTCTATTGCTATCAAAACCCATTGTCAATTATCAGGTCAGCAAATCAAAAATGATGGCTTTGTAACTTGATTTGTCACCATAATGATGACTGATCACTTTCTTGTAGCTTTTTGGAACTCCAAGAACACCTCTATCATTGTTATCACGAATGACATCGCAATATGCCAACGTTAACGATTCCAGCTTATGCGAGTTTGTATGCACATTTTAACGAGTTTATTTTTACTTTTATGCGATTCAGTTTATACACCAATGCGAGATAAACTGACATAATAGGAAAAGTACCAAGCAAAGTCGTATAACCATCGCAGTACGTAATTATGCGAATTCGGTTGACACTTTGCGAGTTTGCTCGCACACTTTTGCGAATGAGCAAAGTTCGTCGCAATAAAACATCAGAAAATCGTCTACTACGATGTTGTCATGCATTATAAAAGTTGATTTGCACTCTTATATGATTTTATCAAGTACAAAAAAATTGTCCCTCAGCCGTACAGATATGCAATAGTGACTTGAAATAATCCTTTATACGATGTACAGCGTGCATCCTTATGCGATGCCTGGTTGTCTGGGTAGGCGCCCCTCCGCCTTTTGTACATCAGGAATGCCGGCAGTATGTTTTTGGTTACTGTATACTGGTCTTGCTTTGTAATTGGTACATAACTGAGATGGTACATACATGTTCTGGTAACTTCACAAAAGTGAGCATTCCATCTTCTTAGTAAGGTCGAGTGAAACTGACTTATTACTGAAACGATGGACCTGATTCGTACCTAGCCTAGGTAACTAACTGGGTGGAAGTAGGTTTAGATAAACACCCCTGATTAGCGCCAATCCGGCTCTGCGTTCAGCCCCCATAAGGGCCTGGGCCAACCCTCGGGTGGCCTTCCTGCTTGCATAGATAACCACCAGGATCATTGGCAACTACTTCAATGGCAGTGAGGGATAGTGGCTCTTAGAAGGACCCAGCAGAAATAACTACTTCATCCATAAAACATGTGATCAAGAGTGGAGAGGCAGAGGGAACGGCGCTGAACCCGTTCACGCGAGGAATGCGAGATCGCCTCTACGAGGGGCTGGTGTACCCACCAGTGAGCAGGCGGTAGGAAGTTTAACAGGAGAAGCACGAGGCGCCGCAGCGCCGGACGAGGACCTCACGCGGACGCTGAAACACATCTGAAGCGGTCTATCAAAGATGTTGGTAGTTGCCGGACAGCTGGACACGCTGATCGGCTACACGAGTGGACGGAAGTACATCAGCAAGGACCTGAAACAGGATTTGCTGAAGCTCCACGAATCACTGGCTCTGGCCAAGAAGGAGTATGATGCCCTGGTCGGAAAGCGGACTACGGCTGATGCGAGCAGGGAGGAGCGGCCAATCCAAATGGATAGCTTCCTCTTTGCTAGCAACGCAACGATGCAGCACGATACCATGCAGTTCGCCGGAGCTTTAGTGGTCCACAGGGAGCAAGAAGCGTACGACAGAGGCGGGCAGACAGCCGAAGAGGAAGAAAGGGACGGCCAGCACGAGTAACCAAGCTGCCAAGTCTTTTGAGAAACGAGCAAGGAGCAGGCAAACCAAGCTCCGAGATGTCAATCGTAAGAGAAACGGTGGCCAACCGGACCAAGGGAAAGAGAACCCTTGGATTACGGTGGGAAAGAAGAAGGTAGTGAGAAAGTGAAGGTACCTAGCTGAGCAACGCGCTGGTCTTCAAAACCGAGATGCTGAGGGCCATGCGAGGTGAAAATCGTCTCTTACTGCTGGGCGCGGATGTAAAAAGCATACGTTGTACCAGGACTGGAGAGATGATGCTAGAGCTAAAGGGGGTGGTCAAGAAGGGTATATCTTACAAGAGGAGCTCAGGAGATAAGTAGCTCAGGATAAGTAGCTAACGGATAAGTAGCTCAGGAAGTACCGGAAAAGTGTAGGTGAGAGCCCTAACGGCAGAGGCGACTCTCCAGTGTAAAAACCTTAACTAGATCACCGACGCAGAGGAGCTCGCTGCCGCACTGAAGCAGTAGTGCGAGGTAGTGCATCGATCCGTCTGCGGAAGGGCGTGGCAGGCAAGCAGATCACCTCGATCTTGCTCCCTGTAGGGAAGGCGACTTCAGTCGGCAAGATCAGGGTTGTCCGGTCCGTGTGCCCGCTTATCAGCTACGAGCCGCCAGAGGCGTACTTCAAGTTCTTCGAGCAAGGACAAAAGTCGAAGACGTGTGAAGACCTTGACATGAGTTAACGCTGCAGGAAGTGCGGAGTGGAAAGCCACATCGCCAGGGAGTGCAACTCGGCACCAAAATGCCTAATTTTTACGGAGAATAAGAGCAGCGTGGAAGTCGAATCAATTGACGAATATGCAGGTGCACGCGTTGACCGTGCGGTCACCGGGAATTTGTCATCCGACTAAAAAGACGACTAAAACCTTCCCTGTTAAAACTACCACTCTTTATTCAAATTTCTTCTTATATATATACTTAAATTTTAACCTACATTCCCCCCCTCTAGACTAACTTAAATTCTACTACCTTACATGGAGTTTCTCTTGTGGCACTCACTCTCTTAATTTTTAGTACAACATAATGGTACAACTTAGGTGAGAGAAAACCCAACTCTCTCACCTGACGTCCGGTTGGATACGTCTAATAGGATTTGTATGCCAGTTTGTGTGTACTCTCACATGCTTTATTCGTTACCCCGGTAGTTATACTTCCGCATGCCATAATTAAACTAGACCAAGAACAGACAGAATTTGTGGGTCAAGTTTAGTATCGCAGGCGTAAGCGAGTATTAGACTACCGGGGTTTACAGTATTGTTATGCTTGCAACGCTTTAGTTTAAGATTTGGCCTGAATACTTTTGGCCTTTATTTAACTACCGGGGTTTACAGTATTATTGTTCTGAGCCTATGGTTGGTTCACAGGTTACACAGCAAAACCTGATCCACTGTGAAGTCGCACAACAGTTGCTGTGGCAGTCAGTCTCGGAGTCAAGCACAGACATCGCCCTACTATCGGACCCATATCGCATCCCTCCCGATAACGGGAACTGGGTACTACAGCAGCTATTACGTCCCTAACTGATGGCCGATAGACAGGTTCTTGTCTATGCTGGAATCGCTATCAAGCGCACTAGTGGGATTGAGTCCCGTATCAGGTATCAGGTATACAGCTCAAGCGTGGATGTCTTAACCTTCAGTAGGAACAGTGCAGCGTCCATCATTGATGTAACTTTCTAGAGCCCGGGTCTTAACCCTAACTTGGATTGGAAGGTCGACGATCAGTGCACGTGCACGTACAGCGATCATCTCTGAAGCACGGAGGAAGACAGCCACAGCCAAAGGTCATCGACAGCCATCGCGGATGGTGACCTCGTGCTTTGATCAGCCTAAATTTGTGGAGCAGTTACTTATGGAGGGTTACACCGGCGATCTGCCCAGCGATGATCTAGTCGTATCCCTAAGCCGTGTATGCGACGCTGCAATGCCAAGGCAATCCCTACCCAGAAATGGACGCAAACCGGTATACCGGTAATGTCCAGAAACCGCAAAACTCCACGCAACCTGCCTAAGAGCTAGGAGGAGGATGCTAAGAACTCGCACCGATGACGATAGAGTGGAGCGAATTGAGGCCTACAGGGCGGCTTAACTGACCCTGAACAAAGATTAAGCCGCTTCGGAAATCTCTGCCAGGCGGCCAAGCCGGCCCCTTGCGGTGATCCCTACAGAGTAGTCATGACCGAAACGAAGAGCGCGTCAGAACCCTTAGAACGCTCCTCCGAAATACTGCAGAAGATCGTGGAAATGTTGTTCCCGCGCCGTGATTCAAGACCATGGGCCTTGTTCCCTATGTCCAAATCGAAGTCGCTTGAGTTGAACAAGGCTCCTGGTCTAGATAGTATTCCGAGAGTAGGCATCAAGACGGCTATCGAGGCTAACCCTGACATGTTCAGAGTTCAGAATAGCTATGCAGATTTGCCTAAGCATTCGAGAATTTACGGAGAGGTGGAAACGGCAACTATCGGTTGTACTCTTGGTTGTACTGCTCAAACACGGGAAGCCACCTGATGACCCGTCGGCATACAAACCTATCTGCCTTCTGGACACCGCCGGAAAACTGTAAAAGCGGATCATTTTGACGAGGCTGATGGTCTTTACCGCGAAGCCAGATAACTCTGGGCTTTAACTAGTTCGGTTTCCAGAAGGGTTGATCGACGGTGGACACTACATATTAGAGCTGTAACCAACGGCTGAGATAGCACTCCAAATGAAGATAAGGTCGTCACGCTGGACGTAAAAAATGAGTTTAATAGCGTCACCTGGGCCGCCAGCGAGAACGCCATACACCACTTAGGAGTACCGGATAGCCTATGCCGGATACTGAAGAGCTACTTTCAGAATGGGGTGATAATCTATGACACCGAGGAAGGCAAGAGGAGCTATAAGGAGCTATACCTAAGGATTCCATTTTGGGCCTGGTGCTATGGAATGCGGATTATGATGGCGTATTGAGGCTGACACTTCCACCAGGCGATCTTTGTTCAAAAAATTTGACAAACGATTCGGAAGTTATAATCATTTATTATGACCTTTATCTAGATCTTTTAAGTTTGTATATCTTCAGATTTTCTGAGTAGGTATGCTTTTTCTACCAACCAATGCAATACCAAAGAAACGTGATGCCAAATTACATCATTCTGGACATTATCCATAACAGTCCAAGCTAACGTTTTTGCTCGCACAAATTTGCATCGACTTCCCTCCCAAGAGGCCAGCTTCAAACTCGAAAGCAAACCTTAACTAGATAACCTAATTATCTGCTGACCCAAATTCTCATCAACCACAACGCCATCCAGCCAGTCAGCCATCCTGCACCGCCGCAGTGCCTACAACAGACAGACAGACAGGATATGCACCCGGGAAGACGACACACGATTCCCGAGTTCGCCGCATGAGTTCAAAGGGACCTTTGCGGTTGTGCGGTTGTACGTTCTGTATGTATGTTCGTGTCCTGTCCATATCGTCGTCGGTCGTCGGTCGTCGGTCGTCGGTCGCTTTCAGTATGGTATGGTGGTGGTGCAGCAGCGCAAAAAAGAGCAAACCTTACGCCATTTAATGCACTCCACATTCTTGCTGCTCGCACAGCAGTTGTTCCTGTCACATACACACAACCAACACACACATGTGCCATCGCATGGCTCTCCATGGGGAGGACGATGAGTGATTGTGGCACGGCATCGCACTTGACACATTTGCATCCCGCAGCGAACGCAGGCGAAATTTAGATAGCGGATTGCGGAAACGGGACATCAAGGTATGTGGGGGAAAAAATGGGGGATCAATGCACTTAAAAGTCTCTCTTATCTAATGTAAAGCACAAAAGATGTAGCGAACGTGGTCTGATATTATACTTCTACAAAACCCACCTACCACCCTCCCCCCCCTAAATCAGCAAATGTTAGTTCTCTTTTTGTTTTTAAAAACAGAAGTTAAACCATGAGTCCCGATATAGTAGTTAAGACATCTCTCGGAACTCTTAAATGATCGAATTCAGTAATATAAAAGTTACCAAGAATACTCGGATATGGTACTCTCTACATAGACATATATGGACTTCGTCTGACTCAATACTGAGTGCTTTTCCCACTTCTCCGGTATAAGAAAGCATATCTACTTAAGGCGAAACTGGAAGCATTTCCTCATTTTATTGGTTTTTGATTTTTTATTAAATAACGAAGCCATATTTTCAAAATCGGTTTTCGTGCACATGTAGAGCATGGACCAAGGTATCTTCTGATTTATTTTTGCGGTGGAAAAAGTTTTACATTTTTGCAGAAACCATTTTTTGTGAAATTTCATTCAAAAATGGTTTATGCAAAAACGAAAAATATTTTCCACCACGAAAAAAAAATCAGGAGATACCTTGATCCATACTCTACAAGTGTACGAAAACCGATTTTGAAAATATTACTCGTTATTTTATAAAAAATCAAAAACCAAAAAGTGAAGAAATGGATCCAGTTTCGCCTTAACCCACGCCGATCCAAGATGACAGAAGCTTGATCAAAGTACTTTTCTGAAGCAAATGCCACAAAGTTGTTAAGGAAAATCACAGCGCAAGCAAACGCGATACACGAGGACACCATCAACGGCGGGAAGTGTGCGGTTCATTTTTGTCAATTAGACGAGATTAGTTTCGTTTGTGTCTGTTTTTCTTTCGCCTCTCGAGCGAAAGCCGAGTGCACAAGCATGTATGAAGAAAAATATGTGGCGTAACTAGTTTTCGGACCCGCAATCAGAGGCCAAGGTTGATTGTGTTGTATTTTGATTAGCTTTGAATCTGGAAATGTATAAAACTGAAATTTCAGTTCTTAAAACAAGTTCTAGATCAGAGAAGATTTGCATCTTCAAAAAATGATATGTTGCCCGAAAAATTTCCATAAAATTTCGTTGTTTTCGGCCAATGTGACCTACATGATGTTGGCATTGGAAGTGCCATGCAGGAGGTGGATTCTTCCAGTGAAAGGAAAGAATTTGTAAGTTTCATGAAAAAATAATATTTTCGTAAATCCGATCTGCCATGCTGCACAAAACTTGTGTATTTTTTTTAACATAACCTGTCAGAAACTAATAAACAATGCCATGTTTATTTTAAACAAAGATTGCATTTGTTTTAATACTGACGTTTAGTTTTTTCAAACAATTTTATATTTGTGGCCCGAACAAATTTACAAAATATATAATGATCTTTCAACTGTTTTTGATTTCACTGTATTGTTTTCTTCTTGTTACATAAAGTTTTCCACGGAAATCTTCGGCCGTTCGTCTAAAGATCCCTCTAGAAATGTTTTCATGGGTTAAGATAATCTTCCATTGAATATTTAAGATTTTTTCCTGTGATTCTTTAAATAACTCCATCATAAATTCCTCTAGAGTTTCTTTTTTTTTTATCAATGCGACTTTCAGCCTTTCGCTCCTCTAGAGCTTCTATCAAAAAATACTCCAGGGTTTTAACTGACATTTTGTTTCCTACGGATTCCAGAAACTCCTCAAAAGAAAATGGAGCTAAATCTTTCATGGACTGCTTTAGAAATTCCTCCAACAGTTTTTCTTTTCAGCGATTCCTACTAAAAATTTTCCAATAATTCTATAGTAAATTCTTCCAGGGGCTCCTTTGAAAAATCCTTTTATAATTACTTCAGATTTTTTTCTAGAGATTCCTTTATCAATCTTCCATGCATGGCTTTAGATATTCCTTCAAAGTTTTCCATAGAATTTTATTCAAATATTTCACAAGAAAATCCTTAAGAGATCTTTAATCAAAATCATCAAGGAATTCCTTTGGATACTTCGCTTGAGATTTCTCTTGAAATTTCTCCAAGAGCTGCCTTAGCAAATCTTACATGGATTTCTTCCAAAGTTGCTGAATGAGTTCTTTAGAAAATCCTCTGGAATGAATTCCATATTAAAAAAATCTTCCATGGATTTCATGAAAAAAATCGACAAAAAATCTTTTACAAAATGTTCATAGAGTGCTTTAGAAATTCTACCTTGAATTTCTCAGATATTTTTCAGGTTTTTTTTGCTAATGTTGAGTACAAAAAGCGAGATGTTTTCAACGTATTGTACAAAATACACCAGCGCGATAATTCGAGCAGCGATGCCAGTTTATTTTTTGTATCAGCCGTTCAAAAATCTGTATCGCATACAAAATTTAGGTGGAAAATCTGCATTTCGTATAAACGCAATCTGTACAGATGCTCGAAAATCTGTATAATACAGATAAATCTGTATATATGGCATCCCTGCAAACCTTCCAGGTATTCTTTCCATTTTTTTCATGGATTCCTTTAAAACATCTTCAGTGGATTTTATGGAAAAATCTTTACCCGATTCCATCACAAATGTTTCAGGATGCTTTGGAAAAAAATTTAAAATTCCTTCTTTATTTTGTTTTCCCAAAAATTTCTTGGGATATTTTGTTTGAAACTTTTTCAGACATTTCTTCAGAATTCATGAATACAGTAAGCATAATTCTTCTAAAAAAATGTCCAGAATTTTCATTTAAAAATCCTGGAAATTCCAGCGGTTGTTCCAGAAATTCTTATAGGTATTCCTACAGAAGATTCCCTAAGAATTCATTGGAAACACCTCCATGAATTCCATCCAAATTGCTATTTCTCCAAAAACTCTACAGGAAATCTTCGACGGTTTCCTTATGAAATTATTCCATGAATTTTATCATAAAATCTTCCAAGGATTCCAAAAATTCTTAAAAAATCGCTTCACATATTTTTTTAAAAAAATTCAAGGATTCCTTAATTTGAGAATGAAATCACTCAAGAACCGACTTCAAAAATTCTTCATGAACTACTCGACTTGTTCAGGAATTCCTCCACGGATTGCATTGGAAAGTTCCATGGGAATGTCTCTAAGATCCTCTCTGTATTTCAATGGAAATTTCCCTTTCAAAGATACCTCTGCGTATTTTTCTACGGATTCTTTGAGGAAATTATACAGAAACTTCTCCAGAGATATTTTTCATGAATTTCTTCAAGAACTCCTTCCGAAATTTCTCAAGTATTTTTTTCTGGAAACACATAGGCATATCCGTTACTTTTTTCAAATTTTTCCCTGCACTCTTTGAAACATACGTCAACGGATTTCCCAGGAATTCCTTCAGAAAATCGTCCAAGAATGTTGTAGAAAGATTTCTGTTGGAAAAACGTATCTGAAAGACTTTTTCCAGAATTCTTCTTTGATGGGAGATTCTTGGGGTCTCCAGTTAGCCTAGTGGTTAAGGCTAAGGATCGCCAATCCGGAGACGGCGGGTTCGATTCTCGTTCCGGTCGGGAAAATTTTCTCGATTCCCTTTGCGTAGTGTATCATTGTACTTGCCTCACAATATACAAATTCATGCAATGGCAGGCAAAGAAAGCCCTTCAATTAATAACTGTGGAAGTGCTCAAAGAACACTAAGTTGAAGAAGGGCAGGCCAAGTCCCAGTGGGGACGTAGAGCCACAAAGAAGAAGAAGAAGAAGAAGAAGAAGAAGAAGAAGAAGAAGAAGAAGAAGGGAGACTCTTTGGATACGTCCTGCAAGCAGACGGCAAGCAAATCAAGGCATCCGATATCGGTGATGACAAATTCTAAGAGATTATAAGGCGTCAACGGTGAAGGACGGTTTGACCTGCAGAACGTCCTACCAATGAGTATGTATGTGGTACGATCAAAAATCATTGTACATATATCGTATGAGCGTAGATGTTTTAGGATGATCAATGTTCAATATTCTTCACTGTTACACACTGGATTGCTTCTTTGTTATTTTCTTTCTGTATGTCTCTCTTTTCATTATTTTATTTATTCATTATGTATATATGTATCTTTTGAACATCTTGATCAAATTTGTATAGTTCGTCACCATGAGTGTCGACTTGGTTCTTGTTGTCAATGTCGAAAGTTGCATCTTGAAAATTATCTCTTCCACTTTGTCTAGCATGTATCTATTTGTGTTTATTTCTCATACTCATCTTTCGTGTATTTACATTACAAGCATTGCAAAGTTTAAGTGTCGGTGCAAATTCTCGCTATCCACATTTTTTCAATAAAATTTTCCTACATATATTATTGTGCAGTCCGCCACTGAAAGGTGCTGGCCACAGTATTCTGTTTTTTAATATGTTTCAGTATTGTTTTCCTTTATAAGTACGTTTCGTCACAATTGGTTTCGGCCCAAAATTTTGTCTCAATATTTCGTGTCCATAGTATCAAAAGCAAGTAACATTATATATTGGTTCACCAGTCCTCTTAATTGCGAGGTGACGCAAGATATCTTTGGTTTCATAAGGCTTTCTCTAAATTCCTGTTAAGAATTTTCAAGGTCTCACCATTTCTCCAAACTGTGAGGTAACACAATTATGTGAATATATGTTTTGTGTATGCTCACGGTTCCATAAATTGCAACGCTTACCAAAGTGAATCCTGATTTATGTAACTACCAATCCCTCCCAACTAACAAAAACTCCTTCCCGTGACAACTGTGGAGGGCACAGTAGTATATACAACCTCTAGTAGCAACGGTTATCCAACTAACATTCTTTCCCTTCCCCGGTTGACCGTAAGGACGTGGCCGGCGCCGTTATTGAGTTAATAAAATTTGAGTTCTCGGAACGTGCACATTGAAGAAGGTGTGCTAATCTCAAGCCCCATCTATTGATTCTCTGTGCAATTCTGCTAGCTCTAGTCAATCACGGAGTAGCAACTACGAAGTGTACGGTCACCAATGCTCATGCTCATGCTCATGTTCAGCGTGCTCCTGGAGTTCGATTTCCCTTTTTTTGGCAGGCCACTAAATGTTGACTGTAGTATTTCCTCTCTGGAGCCACCATATGTGGGCGTCAGCATTTTCGCTTTGTGGTGTTCCTCTCAGCTGCCGTCAATCGTCGACGACGATGGTGATGATAACCACAGTAACTGCACGGTACCGTTGCGAAGGGAGACGGTATTCGATTCCGCTTGTGTCGATCAACGAACAAGAGAAACGCACTGAAGTGTCGACGACCGAAACTACTCACTGATAAAACGAGGATAAAGGGATGGATAGTTATAATCGATTGGTCCAAATCGAGTGTGGGAGTGATCTACTGGCCTTCTTAGATCCGGTCAATTTCTCACGCATTCGAAGATGTGACTCCAATGAGGAACAGTTGTTTGCAATACAATTACTCGCTTTCGTAACCGTGACGTACCCAAGTGGAAAAAAAAATATAATTTCAGTGATGATTTGAGACCTCCTCGATTACAATTACCAGGTTACTCTTTTCAAAGACCTAAGATTTTTCAGCCAAGCTCCAGCCAACTCCTTTCACATTCGAAGTCTTGGGTGATAGGAGGGATTGGAAAAAGATTGAAATTATCAAAGTGTTTGGAAGCGAAGATTTTCGGTAGCAAATAACTGAGCTGCTTTGCCTTGGACAGCACAAGCACCAAAACGTGTAATTTGTTATCACCTTCAAAACCCCCTTGAGCTCTATCTGGATACTCAATTCTTTGAGAACGAATTTTCAATATTTGACACCTTATTATTCGGTTTTTTAGAACTTTTTGAAACCAGTTCATTTCCCCCTTTTTGTCGCTACCTTGTTCTGCACTCCTATCGGAAGCGATTGAACACCGCTCTTGCTATCTATTCCCCATAAAACTCTCTGAGATTCCTTCTTGGCTCCCTATCGAAGCCTTGGGGTTTTCATTTTGACCTCTCCTATAATCATAATGAGACTACCTTCTGCTTATCCTCTTTCTTGCACCTACGGAGACTCCTTTCAACCTTCTTTACCAACTCCTTTGAGTTTCCGTTAGCCCATCCTTTCTTTCTTTCCATTGAACCTTCCGTAGATTTATTTTGCTTCTCCCCTTATCGTGCATATAATCCTTCTTCAGACCACCACTTGCCAACCTTATTCTTAAATTTCTATGAGATTCCCCTTCGCCGCTTCCTTCCCAAACGAAAACGAAAGTGAAGGATATAAATAACAATCGTCTGTTATGAGGATTATATCTATCATGTGAAACGAAACGTGAGTGCATTTTGCAAGAAACTATGTGATTTATTGAGCGAACATACCACAACCGTGGATTTGTTAGGGATTAACTTATGAAGTTATGAATGTATGTCTGGTGCTAAGGTTCTAATTGGATTACTTCTGGTGGATTGGCCACTATATAAACTGAGCAAAGCTTCCCAGCAAATCGAGTCGTTCTTTGGTTCTAATGTAGGTCTGAAGTAGTTCGCCTTCGCTGCGATTTTCTTCAGCTCCTCTTGGATAATTAACATCTACTGTGGTGGTGTCAGTGTGATCAAAGTCCTCGTTACTTTTGTGACTTTAAGTGAATCCGTAAACTAATAGTATGGCCTCGTACGGTGCGTGGATGGCTGCTCAGTCAGCTAGTGCAGTAGCCACCAATCTGACTGTGGTGGACAGAGTTCCGGCCGATATGCTGCACATGGTGGACGCCCATTGGTACCAGTTCCCGCCGATGAACCCACTGTGGCACTCGTTGCTGGGCTTTGCCATCGCCATCCTCTGCTTCATCTCGCTGGTCGGCAACGGAATGGTCATGTACATCTTCACCAACACCAGGACACTCCGAACCCCATCCAACCTGCTAGTGGTCAATCTAGCCTTCTCGGACTTCCTGATGATGTTTACCATGGGACCGCCGATGGTGATCAACTGCTACTACGAGACCTGGGTCTTCGGCCCACTGGCTTGCGAGATCTACGGCATGTTTGGATCACTGTTCGGCTGTGTCTCGATCTGGACCATGACTATGATTGCGTTCGACCGTTACAATGTCATCGTGAATGGTCTTTCCGGTAAGCCTCTGACTAACAACGGTGCTTTGGCTCGTATCGCTGGAGTGTGGGTTGCTACCTTGGCGTGGACCTTGGCTCCATTCTTCGGTTGGAACCGTTACGTGCCGGAAGGAAACATGAGCGCCTGTGGAACTGACTATCTGACCGACACCTTCAGCAGCCGCTCGTACATCCTAGTGTACTCGATCTTCGTGTACTTCTCGCCATTGTTCCTGATCATTTACTCGTACACCTTCATCATCAAAGCCGTGTCTGCCCACGAAAAGAACATGCGTGAACAGGCCAAGAAGATGAACGTTGCCTCGCTGCGATCGTCCGAGGCCCAGAATACCAGCACCGAAATGAAGCTGGCCAAGGTCGCCCTGGTCACCATCTCGCTGTGGTTCTTGGCATGGACTCCGTATCTGATAATCAACTACACCGGAATCTTCAAGGCCTCGCCAATCAGCCCTCTGGCCACCATCTGGGGATCGCTGTTCGCCAAGGCCAACGCCGTGTACAACCCGATCGTGTACGGAATCAGCCATCCGAAGTACCGAGCTGCCTTGTACCAGAAGTTCCCATCGCTGTCCTGTACGGATCCTGCCGACGATACGCAGTCGGTCGCCTCTGGAACCACGACGGTTGTGTCGACTGAAAAGACGGAATCTGCTTAAACGACATGGTGATGTTTAAACGGTTTATGATTACTATTTATAGAGTTTTCAATATATTTAGTGAGCAATTTTTAAAAAGTTTCGTTTTTTAATATATTTTGAAGAATTGGTTCTAGCCGCTTTTACTTTGCTACATTTTTTTTTCTCGTGTGTGTTTTCAACATGAGCACTCCCACCTCACTTAATTCTCAATTTGAAACAATTGCCGAAGAAACATTGAAGAAGTTGCATAAGAAAAAGAAACTTCTGCATCGCTTTCTTGTTATCAAACAAGTACTACACGATTCTAGCACTTACGTTCACAGTTGACTAACTAAGCCCTTAGCCGAAAACTATGTGTAAACATAGCCATGGGTCTTTTCTGATTTTATCACTGCATCGATTATTTAGAAATGATTCAGTCATTCTTTTGTTTTTGATTTGAGTTATCGGTAGTAGAAATCTTCAATACAACTTCATCTCTAGAGAATGAAGCTGTATTTCTCATGAAGACAGCTCATCCATGTGGAGGAAACCAAGATTATCTTTTTCCAAATCCAATCATTTTGAATATTCCTTCCTTGGGCCCTTCCCCCCCCCCCTCCCCCCCTCCATACGTGCACAGAGGGATCGTAGTTACTCACGCAATATATTATGATAACTTTCCATATTTTCTCGGACCAGGCATATTGTCTTGATTTCCCATACCTCCCGATGAGATGCGATGGGCCGGGTTCTGAAAGAGCTCTTACAAAACGGAAACCCATTCAGCCCGTTTTCCATTCGGAGGCTTAGGGAAGCGTATCGTCCCCCGTTTTCAGCTCGACACACACGCGTCGGTCGGTCGGAAAGACCCCCATTCTCTAGGTCTTATGTATGTGCAGCAATATCGAGAGGTACCTTCCTGATGGAAGTGATTTCTGCGAAAGAACGGACCTCTTCCCTTTGTTGTATGTTCTAGTTGGATGATGATTGGTGCAAGGCAGCCAGACGAACGAGTAGAGCTTCGAAGTTCTTTGTTTTGACTTGGTTCCCGTGCGTATTAGAATTTCACTCAACGAACGAACGGTTTGGTGTGCTCATGTTGTGAGAAAGGAACTTATCGTCATCGGGTCCGTACGTCAGCAACGTCACGTCGGAAATGGATAGTAAGGGGCAGGGGTTCCTAAATATTGGTTCGGAAGTTTTGCAGCTTAGTGCTTCAATGAGGTGTCATCGAGGTTACTCCAAGGTACTCTGGGTAGCGAGCTCTTGAGATGAAAAAAAAAAGATATCCTATCAGTATGAGCGCCCATGGATTACTACACAAAATTACCCGAAAACAACTCTACGGGCTCCACAAAATAATCTATGAACGATTCATACCTAAATTTTCTCCAGATATTTCTACAGTTTCTTACAGGGGTTTATTCAAATTTGATTATCTATTTCTCCGAAATTTCTCAAAGGGTTATTTCAAAAAATTGTAAGTGTTCGCAGTTCAGTGTGGAGTGTTTTTGAGATTTTGTATGAATTGGAACCGTGTATTGTATAAAAAGTGTAGGAAGTGTTCGTATATGTTGTGTAGTTTTCTCCGTTAGCTAGATGTCTGCTAGACCGTAGTTGAACAGTCTACCATACTACGCCACCAGTTTCCAAAACCCACCACCAGAGGGACAAGCAGATCCTGTTGGTAGCCTGGAAGGAATGGACGAAGAAACAAAGATGGACGGGCTAACGGACACGATGATGAGAGAGGGACACGACTGATCTAGGTCACTGGCCGAGTATAAAGGACAGTGACCCATTTGTACTCCATGATTCTTGAAAGCCTGCCAAACGAACCGCCAACTTAAGAGGTTGTAGTGAACAATCGTGCGGAAGGTTGTACCCGCATTGAAAGAGTTAAAGATATAGACGGAAAAGCAAGTGAAGCGTAGAAAGACAGCAGGTAATTGGTTCTTCCTCCAGCAAACCTATATGATCCTAACACGTTTACCCGGATCCATAGAACCCCGCTATTTTTGGTTAGAACTTCGGTTCTGACTGCTGAAGGATACCAAACACACCCCCCCCCCCTATGTTGAGGCAGTTCCGGCAAATCGTAATCGTCGTAACCGAGTCCGTCAACATACTCGGCAGCCCGAGACTACAAGGGCCTTTGAAAGTCGCCATCGCTACCCCGAAGGACGCCGAAGCGCAACGTTTGGAAGGCCGCCATCGTAGAAGATCTGGTGGAAGCTGGTGGTAAAAGGTGGAAGATAGAAGGGGCCCCGATAGGAAAAAGAAAGATCAGGTTAGAGTAGATATAAGAATGTGGGAAAGAGGAAAGTGTAAGAAGAAGAATAGACCGGAAAAGTCCGGGAATAAATGTGTAAAATGTGAAGTGACGTGAGTTTTTCTGTACGACAGTGCGAATATTCCCTGCCCGCGAATAACTGGTCGAGAAGCATGCCGACCCTGAGGTGTTGTTTCAGGGAGTCTCAGGAAGGCTCCCCTCTTGAGCTAGTCGGCAGTTACAAAATCTTGCAAGGATTGCTTGCGATGAATTCAGAATCCTTTAGAAACTCTTTGAGAGATTTCACCAGAAATTTATCAAAGGATACTTTTGGAAAACAAGTCATGGGTGTCTTCAGGCATTACTTCATAGGTTCCTGTTGATATCCTGAAATTTCCAAAGCAATTCCTTCAGAAAATGTTCAAGGGAATTTAATAAAAAAGCTGCCTGGAAAGCCCTGGTAAATTGATAATTGGATTTCTTCCGGAATTGCTCCATGGATTTTTAAAGACAATCTCTACACAAATTTAACGGAAGCCTTCCGAATGTTTTTTTTTCAGAACTTTAGAAGAATCCTAAAAAAAATCTTCAAGAACTCCTCTAGAAAACCTTCCTTGGGTTTCCTCAGAAATTCCTCCATCAATTCTTTCAAATCATCTTCGTATTATTCAGAAATGCTTCCAGCGATTTCTCCAGAAAATCAAGAGTTCGGAATTCCTCCAGAGATTTCTCCACGGATTTCTCTAGAGAAGCTTCCACAGAAATCCTTTAGGATTTTTTTCTTAGTTTTCTGTAGGCTCAGTGTACTAGTTATGGCTATAACACCTCAAATTCGCCATAGTCGATTTTCAGCCCTTAATGATGCAAATCAACAAAAAAATATGTGTGAACAACAGATCACGTTCACAAAAGACGGTTGCAATCATTCAAACTTCACAATTTGCTCAAATATGATACAAATAAATCATTTTCCTTAACTTTTCGGCCTCCTTGCACCCTATTTCGCCATAGTGTACCAGTTATGGCTAATCCCATAAGGAATGTATGTGAATAGTGCGAAGTGGAACACAAATTAACAAATGTATCCATAACTGGTACAGGGCTCCTATCATTGGCACACGTCGTAATAAATACTAAAAGTGGTTTTGGACCCGTTTCTATCTTTTTCCTTCAAAGTATGAAAACTAATCAATCATTTGACATATCGATGACATTCGACTGTCTTCTTCATATTTTTGTAGAAATTGTTTTTCTTAGGTAGTGCGATAACTTTTACAGGCACCCCAGACATTTTTCAAGGAATTCCTTAAGAAATTTCCCTGAAGATTTCTTCAGAAATTCTTTATGAGATACCTGCATGAGTTTGTTCAAGGATTTCGTCAAGAAATTTTATATAGATCTGTTGCTTTCAAAATTCCTCCACGGATATTTTCAGAAGGTTCCCTTCAGAAATACCGTTGAGATTTTTTCCAGATATTTATGCAGGAAATCTTTCATGTTGATTCCCATGGGTTCCTCCTGAAACTCCATCAGAGATTACTTCAGAAATTCCTTTACAGGAAGTTCACCAGAGATTTATTCAGGAATTCCTCTAGGAATTCCATTGGAAATACTCGCCAGAATGTGTCCAGGAACTTTTACAAGGATTCATCCTGAAAACCCAGCAAGAATTCTTACAGGGGTCCACACAGATATTTCTCCATATATTTCCCTATAAATTCCTTTGGAATTTCCTTTAAGGATAATCCTAAGTATTGCTCTGCGAATTCTTTGAAGAATTTATTCAGAAATCTTTCCCAAGAATTTCTACAGAAATTCCTTTAGAAATATCTCGAGTTTGTTCAAAGGATCTTTACAGCAGCTTATTCAACCGGATTTTTTAAGTATTCCTACAGAAATTTCGTCAGAATTATGTCTATAAATTGTTTCAGGAATAAAAATTTCTCCATGGATTTTTTTTGAAAATATTGCACAGGAATGTTATTAAAGGTTTCTCAGTAATTTTCTTAAAGATTACTGAATAAACTTTTCTAGAAAATTTCGCCCAGGGCTTTTCCGGGGATTTTCTCGAGGTTTTTCTCTAGGAAGTTTTTCAAAACTCCCTGCTGTAATTTCTACAAAAAAATTTACCGCTGTTTTTTTAAGCCATTCCTTTGGTGATTAATTTGAAAGATCTTCCTGAGATTTTAGCAAAAATTTTATAGGATACGTCTTGGAAAATTCCTTCAGAGATTCTTTCATAAATTCCCACTCGGATTTCTTCAGATATCCGTCATGGATATCTGGGATTTATTCAGTAATTTCAGTGTAAGATTTTTCAACAGTTCTGTCATGGAGCATTACATAAATTCATCAGAACATTTACTTAACAGAAATCTTACTGAAATTATTTTGAGAATTCTTCTAAGCGTTCCTCTAAGAATTTAATAAAAATTCCTGCAGAAATTCCTACACGATTTTATGTTGGCAAAATTGCTCCTATGGCTCCGTCAGAAATATATCCTGATGATTCTTCAAAGTTTAATGTCGGTATTGTTTCAGATATTCCTCCAGGGATTTTAATTGCAGAAGTTCTTCCAGAAATTGCACAAACATGCGTGGAGAAATTATTAAAGAATCTATGAAAGAAATTCTAAAACACCCATGGATGATTGTCTGAAGTAATCTCTACTTAAAAAAATCCTTGTTATAACTTTGGAGATTCCTAGAAGAAATTCTTGAAATTTTTCGGGAGTCATTCTTGGACAAAAATTTCTGCGAAAGTACCAAAAGAAACTTCTTAAGATACCTCCTTAACTCAAAGAACTTCTTGAGAAACTCTGAAAGTTATTTCAAGAAATTTCTGAAGAAATCTGTTAAAAATGTCTGTTGATATTGCTGCAGAAATTGCAGATATAGATACTGGTGGAATAATTGTAGGAATTTATCAATACATTTCTGAAGAAATTTCTAAAAAAAGAATCTTAAAGGATCTCCTGGAGATATCTCTGAAGGAATGCATAGAAGAAATTCTTATAACATTTCTTCAGAGATAATTACATAAAAATCCTGCAGAAACATTAAACATCCTAGATAAAAAGTTTTAGAGAACTTCTCCATCAATTTCTGAAAAAAAAATATTAGGAAAATCTTTGGAAGACAAACCTGGAAGTGCAGGAGAACCCTTTGCAGGTATTCATAAAAGGATGATAATTTATTTGATAAATCCCAAGGAATAGTAATTTCTGTAGGTATAGCAATGAGAATCTTTGGAGAAATTTCTAAAGCATAACCGAAAAAAATATGAAAGAATACCTGAAAAATGTGAATAAACCCTAAGCAATTCCAGGAGGAATACCTGGAGGAACTTCTGAGGAAACCTCTGTAGGAACTGCCACTTCTAGTGAAAAGTTTGAATAAGTGCTTGATCGAATCTCCGAATATTTAGAATAAGACTTATGGAAACTCTGCAGTAATTTCTGAAAGAGTTTCAGGAATAAAATCTGCATTTCAAAAGAAAACCCCTAGATGAATTTTTCAAATCATCTCTGAGATAATCTCCGAATCTCTGTCAAAACTTTGTTCCTGGATTTGCATTAGAGAGATTTATGGAGGAACTGCTAAAAAACCTTGGAGAACTGTCTAGAATTCTTGAAAAATATCCAGAAGAATTCTGATGGGAAATTCATACAGAAGTTTTTGAAGAAACACATGCACGAACTTCCGAAGCAATCCTTGAAGAAATTTCCACAATTGTTGCTAACGGAATCCCAGGACGAATTTCTGAACGAACCTGGCTTGAATCATTCTAGGAAATCCTGTGTGAATCTTCTGGCCCAGTGGAGAATTTTTCGTTTGTCGAAAAGTGTTTCTCGAGTGGAATGGGAATCGAATACACACTCTGAGGCTTACGAGACACCTAAACGACTGTCCCAGACAACCAATTTGGACGTATAATGAAGTTTATGAAATGTTTTACGTACTTTTATGCGGTAATGTTACATCGCATTGAATGTAGTAAAAGTGCCTTATGCGTACAAAACTGGAGGCGCTATACGTGCATTGATGGAAAAATAATAACGCCATATGACTTGAAACGACATCTTATGCGATGCACGGTGTACACAATTGCGACGTAATATTGCATCTTAAGCGACCTTATAATATTCGAAAAAAAAAACAATTCTTGTCATCTCAGTATCGAATTGATAACCTTTGAATTATCGAGCCACACTTCACACTTAAACAAAACACTACTTATGAAAACACTAGCTAATTATCATGACATTCTAACTCTCCTTAGTGTTTGTTGGAATGCACTTGGTTTCCCTGCGTTGTACGTGTTAGGCAGGCTATCTTGAGCTCAATATGACGAAGCGTGATTTCTCGCACAGTTATCACTACCCCTCTTTTGCTAGCAAACCTATTGTTAACCCTTATGTGGCCGACAGGCTACCCGTGTACCCAGCGCCCATTTAAAAAGCACGGTGAAGAAAAAAGCAAAAATATTGTCGGATACATAACGGTGAATTATTAGGTCAACAAAACTAAAATGATGACTTTCTAACTTGTTTTGTCACCATAATGATGACTGCTCACTTTCTTGTAACTTGCTGGCACTCCACGAGCACCTCTTTCATTGTTATCACGTATCACATCGCAATATACCAACGTTAAAGATTCGTGTTTGTATGCACATTTTGACGAGTTTATTTTTACTTGTATGCGATTCAGTTTATACACCAATGTGAGATAAACTGACATAATAAGAAAAGTACTAAGCGAAGTCGTTTAACTATCACAGTACGCAATTATGCGAATTCAATTGACACTTTGCGAGTTCGCACGAGCGCTTTTGCGAATGAGCAAAGTTCGTCGCAATAAAACATCAGAATATTGTTTACTACAATGTAGCCATACATGGTAATAGTTAAAATTGTCCCTCAGCCGTACATATATGCGACAGTGACCTAAAATAATACTTTATACGAAGTACAGCGTGCATCCTTATGCGATTCCTGGTAGTCTGGGACGCCACTAATCGCTCTGCCACGAAGCGTACAAGACTGAATATCACTTATAGAGATCGAATACGACTCAAATAGCGTATGTACTGGCACCCTGTAGAGACCTTAGAGTCCAACAATCTACTGTCCCAGAATCTCAACTAAACGTTCAAGAAACTGACAGATAAACATAACAAGCTGATTAACCGGCATCGACACTGCTCGCCAGTCAGTGAGGCGTGGTGCATGATGAATGAAATTGAATGCCGTTGTGGATATATTTCCAAAGGGCTACATCAAGATCTGCATAAAGGCGCGTTAAAGATCTTGAACTATGCTGCCGCTCTACGAATAGTTGTCCCATGTTATATGGGATTCCCATATAACATGGGACAAATATGCGTAGGGCGGCAATATGAACGTGTCATGGAACGTCATAGTTAAGGAGAAAAGAGCAAAAACGGTGAACTGTTTGCACAGTTCTCCTTAGTCCTGTATATAAAGTCACGTGGATCTCTCGTGATGGACACACCTTGGGACACACTCAAACATCTGTATCAGCTGAAAATGGAGACAGAGCATTCTTGATGTCCGGAATAAACACAGCACTGACATCGCGTCTGACCATTATATGCTAATTGGCAAGATCCAGCTACACATTGCTCGAAACCAGCGGCAGCAGGAAAGACACAGGACGGTGGTCCGCCGACTAGAAGATCCAGCTGTGAGGAGATCGTTCGTTGACGTACTTGGAACTCGAGCAGCAGATGTGCCGAAAGGTTGCAAAGCAGATGACGGCCGGATGAGCTCCGGAATTAACGAAAAGAGTGAATTACTGAGGCAAGAGGGTGGAAGATTGAGGAACGCAGAGAAACAAATGCCGCGACTGAGCGGACAAGAACCAGAGCAGCCAGAGTCCCGTCAACGGTATTCGACCCTAAAAAGGTCGTCAAACGCTACTGTAGACGGATCGTGGTTTGAAACCCCTCGGTCTGACAAACCTGACGACGCCTTGAATCCTGGAGCATAACGACCTCCCTTCCACGAATCAGCTGTGTAGTTGCCGGCTTGATATAGAACTACGAAAGACCTGTTCCGGTGGTAAGAGCCCACCAAACAGGGTAACCCATATTTAAGCAGGTCCTAATGAGACTTCGTATGTCAATGATGGTGGCCCTGCAAGACCAGAGAACCTCATGGCAACTGCAGCAGCAACATAACCCATCGAAGTTGAAGGTTCTGAAGTCTACATAGATGGAGGCTTTCGCTTTCACGGGTAGCCCTAAAAGTGCGGTGCATGCGATTACAAATGGCAAGCATTCTCAGAAGTGCGTGAGACAGTCGTCAGCTTAGGAGCTCCAGGCTACACCCGCAAGGCTAGGCGGTAGTTAACCCCGAAAGTCGGCAGTAAAGCCGCTGAGTTGAACCCCAGCCAGCGCCAGTGCTAGATGTCCCGGAAAGATGGGAAGGGTGAGTTTAAAAAGGCTGGCCCGTCCCGGATTGAATGGAACAGGGAATTGCGACCATAAATAGGTCCTTAACAACCACAAGTTAGGGCTGGTCAGGAGGAGGACGCCCCTTAGACCATTGTGTAATGGAAGGAGAAGAAAAAGCGGGAACGATACCAGGTCAATTAAATGGAGGAAGGCAGATGTAAGCGCAAGCCAATGAACGCTGTATTTGACGTACTCGTACTGCTCATGCCCTACAAATAGCGTAAGAGCGCCGCCTACAAAAGTCTAGCGGAACAGGTCATTGGCGACTGTATCGAGGTGAGTGCTTTTCACCTCTGAAGGTGAAAACCCTAGACGAGACACTGACGCTCGTCACGGCATTGTGGCAACAGTGCGGGATGCAGGTGGCCATGCAGGACCCAATCGGGAAACAGGTTGCGTTGGTTCAGCTTCTTGTGACGGACGCTATCAAGTCCGTTTAAATAGGGATTAGGGAAGGTCAATGTGAGCTGATCAGTATGCCAACTGACCAAACAAGAGCTACCGAAAGCTTGTTTCGGGTATCCGGAAACATCACGCAGTTTGTACAACTGTAATGGCCCACACAGAAGCAACAACTGTACGCGAGGTGAAGGCCAAAAGGCACGAGGCTAAATGGGTTCACCCACGTGTTTGACTTGACCTTGGACATCCGCGAACAGCAAGCATCCAACAGGAGGTCCAAAGTGCCGGCCTTCAGAAGAGCCACGGCTGACAAATCACAGTGCAGGTAACGCAGCTGAACCTAAGAGCTATAGCTCTCTGTTAGGGAGAGCGGAAACAGTGAGAGACAGCTATGCACGTAGTGCCGGTAGTGTTGGAAATCCCATTACCTCGCCGGCTAGCTTTTGATTGATTTGTCTTTATTATAGAGACTTTCAGCCCTTGGCTGGTTCGTCTCTCGACTAGTGGATGGTGCGTGATTGATGAGGCTCATCCATAAAGCTAGAGATAGACTCTTCGTGATGAAGGTGTGTGCGCAGCAGCTAGACTCCATCATTAACTTTGTGTCCTCGAGGTCTAACATCAGTTAAGACCTCAAGCAGGCCTTGATGAGACTTTGTTAGTCAATGGTGGCGGCCAAGCAGGATCATAAAAACTCATGGCAACTACGGCAGCAGCCGTTGAAGGTTCTGAAGTCTACCTTAGACGGAGGCTTTCGCTTGTGCGCGTAGCTCTAAAAGTGTGGCGGATGCGATTGCTTACATATGAGTTACGACAAGCAATCGCAGATGCATTTGAGGCAGCCGTCAAATGATTAGCTACCAGGCGGCGAATATCGGTAAGTCGGAACCCAGCCAGGCATTTCGTCAAGCAGGAAAGGGTGTGCCTCAAAAGGCTGGAACGTCCCGGATTGAAGGGAGCCTTGAAGGCAATGAAGAGCGACGCCGAGCTCGTGGATCTGAAAGCCGATGTGCGCAGTATTAGACGTACTCGTACAGGTCGAATGATCCTCGAGCTCAAGCGCGAGAAGGAGCGTGAGGGACCTAGTGGGGGTGGCCACCGCAGTCGTTCGGCTACCGAAGGGACCGGCATGGACACAGGAAGCCTTGGTACAGCTACATGTGGCGGACGCTAATAAGGCCGTTAAAGCAGGAAAGCTCATGGTGGGCCTATCCACGACCCAAGGTTTGTTGGAATACTGAGCCCCAACATATCTTGAGTTGTGGATAGGTTCACAAAAATGGCGGTGATATGGACGACGGGTAAATATCCCCTCCAGGAGTTGGTGTCTACTATTTACGAGGGCTTCATGGTCGCCAAGGTAAACGGGGGCTTCTTCTGTAGTTGTTATGTGTCTTTGCGTTGGTCGGTCAAGCAGTTTAAGCAGATGCTGGAGTCAAGCATAAAGGCCGACTTTCAGGGTCTCTGTCAGAGTGCGTATGTGAATCCGTGAGGCGATCGTGGTGACAAATCATGAGGTGTAATCATTCCTACAGAGCAGTCTCCAGAGATTTTTTTTTATTTGTATAAACGAGATTTTTAGTCCTTGTCTAGTTCATCAAGGGTCCGACGCTTTACTTCCTTTCCGAAGGAAGAACTCACATTTTGTGAGTTTGTCGGGAGTGGGATTCGACCCCAGGTACCCAGGTAAGGTACCAGGTCACATCGGAGTTCTGAACCTGGCTTGAAAAGTAGCTATTGCAAAGGCTTTCGGAATACACAGGTCTGCTATGCGGAAGTGCCTGAATTAGGGAGTTTTCCCAGAGGTTTGGAAGCGGTTGAACCTAGTACTATTGCCAAAGGCGAGGAAAACACCCTAAGACCAATATGTAGACCAATATGCTGATTGACACCCCGGGTAGAAGTAAAATACTGACGATCAAAACATGATATTGGTTTGATTGATATAAGAGATAAAAGATCTGAAAATAATATCTGAAAAATGTTCCTAGAACATCTGAACAATATCAAAATTTGATATTTCAAGATCATACGAATAGCTCGCTGCCATTGGTTAGATCTTACAAAATCTAAATATGATTTGATGATGAAGTTCCAGGAGTAAATTTTTGATTTTATTTTTAGATCTTTTATCTCTTATGTCAATCAAACCCATATCACTTTTTGATCTCCATATCAAAATATGCTATTATCGAGCTCTTTTCCTCTACTCGGGACGGCAGGTAAGATCCTCGAGAAGATCATTCTCAGCAGATTGTTAAAGCACACCTAGGAAATAAATGGTCTCTCGAGTAACCAACCAGTTCGGCTTCTGGAAGAGGAGGTCGATCATAGACACAATCTTGTCGGTTACAAAAATCTTCGAGATTGCGCTCCTGCGTACGAGGAGAAGGATTTGCAACTGTGCAGTAGTTGGATGGCAACAGCCAATGCGCTTCTGGGGATAGCCAGGTTCTTGTGAAAGATTCTCGGGAGTACTAGTACTAATACTAGTTGACGATACAGAGGTGGGTCGAAAATGCTTTCACAGAACCTTAAGAATGCCGCAAGATTAAAGGGTATGAGTTTAAATAAAGACATAAAGCACATACAATACGAATAAAAAAGTTTGGGAACCTCCGACCTGTAGCAAGGAAATCATGTAGGAGCAAATTGAAATTTTCGGAACATGTGAAATCAAGAAGAGGACTCCTTTTTCCTGCAGTATTCTAGTTCCATTAGACCCGAGGAGACAGCTTGCCATAGAGGGATAATTTATTAAATTTTATACGCATCATTTGCCCCGTTTGGACGAGTGAAAGTAATACAAATTGTCTGAAGAGCGTACCAGATGGCTCTTGAAAATCCGAATAAGTGACGGCCAGGGAAGGGTGGGAGGTGGCTCTCGTCAGGTTGCTTCGTTCTCGTTGCAATATTCATGATAGAAAATTTCGATCTCCAGCAAAATATGGCCACCTCTTTTGGTGAAGATCCCGAAGACAGACAACATCGGATGCTCCATTTCGTTTTGGACCTGGCCTGGCTTTGACTGTGTCATAACCAGCCCAGCTCAAGCTGCCCTCGAATGATTAATGATGCCGAACCGAAGGCAAACAACAATCACTTATCTCGTTTATCCGTATTATTCGTTTAGCTGTCATAATAAACAATAACGCTGACTGGCTGCCGGCATGCGGCTCCAATGGATCCTTTCCATCTGTCGTCCTCCAGTATTCGGCCGTATTCATCTTATTGCGGCCAGGGGAAAATAGTACCGGAGCCGTAGCAAATCTCTCCCACAAATAAAGCTTTGAGATGAAGCCACTCACTCGGTGTTGTGGATGGAGGTCCTCTACAGTCTGACGACGACCGACGACCGGCGACGACGATGGAGATGATGAAGAATCTTCTGTCGAAAGTGGGCTTCTCTTCGCAAACTATGACACAATCCACTGCCAAACTTTTGTGACCAAATGACGACGACGACGATGAGGAGCACACCGTCACACCACACGTTCATCGAATCGTTTCTCTCCGGTGATGGTGCACGTGCAGTCAGTAGCAGCAGCAGCAGATCCGTAAATCCGTGTGCCTCACCGTAAATCAAGCTGTGCGTTCTTGTGAGCTTCTACTGATCCGGCCTGAGGGATATTAGTGGCACTGGATGTTCGACTGTGGAAGCTCTGGCGCTCAACGAGAGCTTCATAGGCAAATTTTGGACGACGACATTCATATGAGGCAAGGCAGCACTATAACTGCGGAGAGACGGATGACAGATTTATCGCCATCGGGGCCACGCAAATTTCGGTCAAAAATCTAAATTTTGTGCCTGATCCTGTCCCGTGAGGACAGGATGAGCAAGATGTAAATTTGACATTCCTAGCCGTAGTTGGATGACTACGGATGGAATCCGTTTCTACCATGTTGTAATCAAGGCTGCAGTTGTGTTTCTCGAAAGCTTAGATGAGTGAACTCTAGTCAGTGTGGAGATTTTTCGAATGATAGCACAATCGAACTAGGATACCACATAAATTGGTGAGCTCGTTCTATGCTACTAATACATTCAGTTAAGTTCGATTATCTGTCGATCCAGGATCTTTTCGTAAAGCAAATATGTGTTCAAAGAGTATCACTGAACTTCCCACATGTTTGACAAATGCTAAATGATTAGTCAGTTGGAACTTATTGCCAAATAGGTGAAGAAGATGAACAAATACAATAGTAGAGTATAACTTGCACTTTCTTCCAAAAATAAACAAAGCGTTTCGGCTTTCAACTCGCACGGTTTTCATCCATCCCGCCGGAAACCATCGAATCTGGTTAAAAAGTTACCCATCCAATTGTCTTCCGCAAAAAAAAAGATCCAGCAAAGAAATCGAAAACAACCATTTGCTACTTTGGGCACCGTGACTGACTGGACGGGGTCTGTCATTCTTTGATCACCACATACCCACTCTCATCCTGATTGGAGCACATACGAACAGTTACTACCGTTCAACCCCCGTCTGTATCATCGATTCCCATCAAAAAGGGATCCAATTGTGAAACTTCAAAACGAGAGATACAATTTGCCCATTTTTCTCGTGAATCCCTTTCCACTTCACGTCGTTGATTGAGTTTTCGTTTCCTTTCTGAGTGAGAGTGGAGGGCAACGGTGGTCGATGATCGAAAATGTTTGAGAGAGGGAGAAGCTTGGAGGGGACGGAAATAAAACTTTCAATTCGAGGGAATTTACTGAAAGGGGAAGTTGAGGTATGATGCTTCGTCCTGAATATGTCAAAATATGTGTTTGAGTTATTTGCTGAGGCTAGTTCATCTTGGGACCCACGCTTTACTTCCCTTCTGAAGGAAGAACTCACATTTTTCTAGTTTGTCGGGAGTGGGATTTGATCCCAGGTCCTCGGCATGATAGTCACGCACAGATAAAAATAATGAGATTTACACGTCATATCAACTTCATTTTAGTCATGTTAACTTAATGTTATGATGGTTTACATGATATATCATGTAAATTTGTGTTATATGTCATGTAAACACTCAGAGTCATGCTGAATTACATGACATATAATGGAAGTTTACATGATATTTTATGACTTTTACATGATATGTCATGTAAACTTGCGGGATATTCCACGTTCCAATCATGTGCATTATATGTCACAGAAACTTACACTCTTTTTTCGATCTGTGCGTGCTTTAAGCATCACACCAGGTCCGCTCCACTTGTTTGAGCTCTTATTTTTTTTTTATGACAGCAACGCATCTTTTATAATACATAGATTTTTAATACGAACCTGTCTTAGCCAGAGGACGGATGTTCTGTGTTCGGGTGTTCAATTATGATAAAATCTTTCTTCTGAGCTTCCGAAACTATAAATTGAGGTAGTTCGTTGTAATCCAACAAGCGCATTTCTCTCCGATCTCTCCTGCCGGACAGACTCCACATTGTGAAACATTTCTATTCATAGCGCGGCTTTACTTTGCACGTAATCCGGCCCACGCAACCCGTTCAAGAAGTTCCGTTTTCGTTGTGGTGCCTTTCATATTGGAAGTATGTAGGTGTAGCAGCTTCCCAATCGATACTTTATTGATCTACTACCACCCACTCGGCGGATGACGTCGTGTCGTCGTCGTTTATGGCTTAGTGGGTCCTTGGACTCCACATCGGCAGCTCACTCATTGACGGGTAACGGAAATTGAAACCGTTAGAGTTATTTTAAGAAACACATTTTGTAAAAAGTATTTGTTAAGAATAGTCTGCAAAATGATAAATGTACCTAATTTCGAGACATTTACCAGTTATAAACACATTTGTTAATTTGGGTTTCACTTCGCACTATTTACAAGCATTTCTTATGGAATTAGCCATAACTGATACACTATGGCAAAATAGGGTGCAAGGCCGAAAAGTTAAGGAAAATGATTTATTTCTATTATAATTTGCGCAATTTTTTAAGTTTGAATGATTGCATTCACCTTTAGTGGACGTGATCTGCTGTTCACGAAATTTCTCTTGATGATTAGCATCTTTAAATGTTGAAAATCAACTATGGCGAATTTGAGGTACTGTAGCTATAACTGGTACACTGAGTCTATATACGTTCAGCTTTGCCAGAGCTTCAAGAATACTGCTGTCCCTTGGGTTTGTTATTCGATCGTTCAAGCGTTCAAGTTGCCGGCTATGACGACTGCGCTGTGATCGATCGGTTAACCTCTACTGGGACTGAGTGCAATTGTTTGTTTGATGGCCGGATATCTTCGGCTACCTGTCGGGTGATTGATGTTCTTCGTGTTGTTAGAGCATATCAGGCAACTCGGGAACTTCTTGCCGCCTTGAGCCTTGTGGCCTATATGCTACACCCATCCTCTGCATTATTTGCTTCGGTCAGGCTCTTTGCAATTTCGTGCCAGGAAGTGTCTTACTCCACTTCCTTAGTCCACTTCCAGTTGATGAGAGATACACATAGCTTTATTATTGCAAATTTTTAGTTCTTTGTCGGCTGCGCCGATCGGTACTTGAATCGATGTCCCACTTTTATACTTGAATACCCGTTTCTTATACAGATGATCATCTTGACTTTTCTGAGCTCATGGCTAACCCAAGCCCATGAATTGGAGGGTTGACAAAACCCGACTGGAAGCCATTACCTCGAATCAATATATCACAGTGGTACCTCTAAGAAAGTTCAATCTGATTGCCCACAGCTGTTTCGGTAAGCTTTTCGTAGGAGGAGCAGCTGACTTCCGGATTCCTTTTCAACTGGAGTACACTAAAACCTCTTTTTTTTTATTCTTAACCACTTAACCTAATTTACAGCTCTTTTGTCCACTAGGGCACTATGTGAGCGATTCCAGTTGGCAGCTGCATTTACACTTACGTGCAGCGCCTAAATTTATTCTATTCTAATTCTACTATATCTATATGTGCTGCTGTCACTTTCCTACCCTGTCCATGGTAGACTTATGATGTGTGGCTCCTGTTCCTTTTACTAGTCCGATTGAGGGTCCATTATGAGTTGCCATTTCGCCGATACCCAATCATCCGGTTCCATTAGAGCTATGAGAGCTCAGAAGAGGATCAGGTGTCAGCCGCTCTCGGGGGGAAGAGCAACTGACAAAGTACCGGGGCTGGGATCGAACCCATGACCATCCGCTTATTAAGCGAACGTGTGGACTAGTACGCCACGGGCCCCGGCCAAAAAAAAAACCTCTTTTTATGCAGGTTAATTTAACGCATTTTAAATTAATGCATTTTCATGCCCTGCCTAAAAAGAGGAATAGGTATTCAGAACCAGTATCTATTGTGCAAAATAAAATGTAATAATGACGGCAACTATAGCTGCAGCGGTAGAGGGCGTTCATAGGAGATAACAAATGGAGATTACCAAGAGGTTACACGGGCATTTCAGGGGATCCCAAAGGGTTTCAGCGGGGTACCATGAGATCTCAAGGGAGTTTAAGGGGTTTTAAAATTGTGACAATGATTTTATTGCCCTTTTCCGGCTATACCAGTCGGCTAGTATGTCTGAAATAAACGTAAAAACTTGAAGTATTTTTAGGCAAAGTACGTTTAATTGGCAAATTGAGAGATAAATTTGTGAAAAAATTACCACTTGTTTTGGTGGGATTCGAACCCACGACTCCGTTATCGCTAGTCCGGCGCTTTAACCAACTAAGCTACAGAACAAGTTACAACTCTGCAGAATAGAAAGTCAAACTGGATTCAAAGCACCACCCTAAACCGGGTCCGTCTTTCACAACTTTATCTGTCTTTCGGCTCTTAGATGCCAATCTCCCGCACTCTCGCGGCCTACGAACGACAAGTGTGCGCGTATTGTTTTTAGAATGTTGATATTGAAGCTCGACTGACACATACTTCGTCACCAACCATATGATCGGTGCAAACTCAGTATACCACCAAAACAAGTGGTAATTTTTTCATAAATTTATCTCTCAATTTGCCAATTAAACGTACTTTGCCTAGAAATACTTCAAGTTTTTACGTCTATTTCAGACATACTAGCCGACTGGTATAGCCGGAAAAGGGCAATAAAATCATTGTCATACATTAGTTGCGTTCTCTCTAGCGCAGTTGGACGGCCGTGCGTCCGTCCGCGTTGAGCGCTCAACGCATATTGAGTTTGCACCGATCATATGGTTGGTGACGAAGTATGTGTCAGTCGAGCTTCAATATCAACATTCTAAAAACAATACGCGCACACTTGTCGTTCGTAGGCCGCGAGAGTGCGGGAGATTGGCATCTAAGAGCCGAAAGACAGATAAAGTTGTGAAAGACGGACCCGGTTTAGGGTGGTGCTTTGAATCCAGTTTGACTTTCTATTCTGCAGAGTTGTAACTTGTTCTGTAGCTTAGTTGGTTAAAGCGCCGGACTAGCGATAACGGAGTCGTGGGTTCGAATCCCACCAAAACAAGTGGTAATTATTTTCACAAATTTATCTCTCAATTTGCCAATTAAACGTACTTTGCCTAAAAATACTTCAAGTTTTTACGTCTATTTAAAATTGTGGATTCTAACTTATGTTTATTCATCACACAGTTTCCCAAGGGGTCCCATGAGATCTCAGGATTCAAAGGGGTTTCAGTGGGTACCGGGAGGATTCAAGACATTTAAGTGGGTGAGAGAGACGAATGCCTAAGAGGTAAAGTCTCTCTACAAAAAAAAAAATAAATAAAAAATAAGTGGGTCACAAAGGCTAATGTTGCATACTACCGCTACACACTACATTCATGCTTCATTCGACAAATGAATTTTATTTGTCTTGAATAAAGCATATGACACCATGACTGTAACACGAATCTAGCTGATGGGAGTATGAAACTTCCGACGCATTTTTGGTGGGTTTCAGTGGCGTTATGTAGGCGTTTTTGAGGGTTTTGGAGGGTCTCAGATGCGTTACTTGGGGTCCGAGGGAGTTTTAGAGGGATTTCAGGAATTTTGAACCTTGGAATCCCTTGAAACATCTATCAAATGCTTTGAAACGTTCTGAAACCTCCACAATCCTATTGAAATGGCCTTGAAATCATCGTCATTTATTTGAAATGCCCCTGAAACACCTTGAATTTAAGGGTATTCATGAAACCTCCCTGATACGAACCTAACCTGAAATGCCTAGTAATGTCTCTGAAATTTCCGCTACCCTATTGAATCACCCTTGAAATTAACATAATCAATTTTAAATGCCACTGAAAACCCTTGAACCTCCTTTGAAAGGCACCAGAAACCCTTTAAAACGCACCTGATAATCCCTTTAAACGCCCCTGAAATGCTATCGAACGCCCTTCACACTTCTCGGAACACCTTTAAAACGTTCCGCAAACCTCCTGAAACTCTCTGAAATGCCTCTGAAATGACTTGACATTCCCCTGAAACCCCTTCAAAGGCTCCAGAGACCTCCTGAATCGCCCTCGAAACTCCTTGCAATAACTCTAAAACTCCTTTTAAACTATTGAAACGCCCCTGAAATCCCCGTAATCCCATTAAACCGTCATCGAAACCTCATGGAATGCCTCTAGAAGGCTCCTGAAATCCCTTAAAACTCGTTTCCATAAGCTCCTTATGGTCCGGATTCGTCAGAAGTATGCGCAATACTTTCACGACGTGTCGTCACTTGCTTTGACGATGAAAGTGGCACCATAATACTTCCTTTTAATTAACTTTTGTTTTTCGGACCTGTGCCTACTGATCGCATTTCCTGTTCTTTTGCGGACGGCTTGCCATGAGGTGCCACGACGATATTCTCCACTCGTGGGTGTGTATGAGTAACCAGGGCGTCCTTCCCGAGCAAAGGCGGATAACAAAATGATATCACTTTGATAATAAACTGTGTTATCGGTGTTATCATTTTGTTATTTGTGTTATCATCTTTTTCAATTGATGATAACCAGATGATAACAAATTTAGTTATCGATAATTTTGGTCTATCTCGATAACATAAAAATTGTAAATCGGCACCAACATTTCAAAAGGGCGTAACTGCTTTTGCAACCAATGCCTTCTCACAGAGCTGTGGGTCGTATTTAATTCATCTCACGCAATTCACATCCATTAATCGAAAGAGGAGGATTTTATCTTTCTATTTGTGCTAGTGGATTGCTCGAGAGGGATGGGATACGCTCCACAGCTTTGTGAGAAGGCATTGGTTGTAAATGCAGTTACGCCCTTTTGAAATGTTGGTGCCGAAATGATAACAAAATATGTTATCTGTTTCCAAACGCACATTTCAAAGCTTTCCTAAAACTGAGAGTCTGATGAATCTCGAATCTAAAAATAGATTCCGCTTTCCACCTACAATGCGACTGCAGTACGAAAGCGTAGCCTTTTATTACTCTCACTCTCAATGAGTCCCGTTGGTATAGGGGCTATCGGCTGCGACCGATAATCACTCGATCAGAGTTCGAGACCCGCCTGGGCGCAATAGTTGAAAACATTGGTTGTAAATTATATGAAACTTTTTTCAGTATGTGACGATGCCGGTAAAGTAGATTTTTACTATTTTGGTCGATAAAATAGCTCTAAATGATAACTAATTGATAACAAAACCAGTTATCAGTCAGATGTATTTTTTCATGTTGATAACTAAATGAAATGTTGAACAAAATATTGTATAACACAAATAGTTACCAACTTGAACTCAATGATAACTTAACTTCTTATCATTTTGGTATTCGAGAAGTAAATATGAGTTATCATTTTTGTTATGTTGGCTCTTAATTCAACCTAAATGATAACAAACTCAATTATCAAACGAATGATAACCAGGTAACAGAACTTGTTATCATTTTGTTATCCGCCTTTGCTCGGGTTGTGTTTCTTGAAGGCACCGAATATCACGATGCTATTGACCTCTTCGGTGTGAAAAAGGGTAAAGTTTGCATACCCTGGGAGAAATTTCCCACCACTCTGACTTCCTGCATAGATGTATTAGTTTTTATTCTTCGCACCTCCAAGTCTCAGCATGTCTAACTAGCAGTCATGGCTGCTGATATCTTCTTCTCAGCTTCGGCTCTCTATACCATAATACCATAATGTACCGGCTCTTGTACTCTCAACCAAACGCAGTAGGTTGTATTCTCCAGTAAGAGCAGCTCACGTCGATCATGACCCCCAGAGAGCTTCAAAGTGATAGTGCAACCGCATACACTGCCGTTCTACGCATAATTGTCCCATGTTATATGCGATTCTCATATAACATGGGACAATCGGGCGTAGAACGGCAGTACACTGCAGCTAACCTCGAGGTTGCGATGTGCACTAGCCTCTCTCCAAAGCAAGCAATGTCTTCTAGATGGTCCCTTCCTTAATTGGCTGATGGAGGCGGTACTCATTTCCATACTCCCCGAAGCATTTTCATGAAGACTTTTTGAAATCACTCGTGCAGGAATTTCAGAAGGAAAATCTGGAGGAACTTTTGTAGGTGCTCGATGAGAAAATCCTGGAAATATGCCTGACTATAGTTTACAGAAAATGTTGAAAGCACTTTGGAAAAAATAACAGAAAGAACTTCTGTTCCTGAAGGAACTTCTGGAGAAATCTCCAATGTAATTCCTGGAGGTATCCCTAAATCCTGCAGCGGAAATCTCCGAAAGAACTCCAGGAGCGATATCTAAAGAACTCCTGGAAGAATCCCTAAAGGAACTTCTGACATCTCTGAAGAAACTTCCGGGGAATTCTTGAATTCTCCATGGTATCCTTAGATCCTCCTGTTAAAATGTCTGAAGGAACTCCTGGAAAGATCTCCGAAGGAACTTCTGGAGGAGTCCGAGTCCATGAAGAAATTTCCGGAGGAATTCTGAATTATCGTTCACACGAATCCTGTGAGTTCCTGAAAGAATTCCTAGACTAATCCCTGTAGGAACTCCTGAAGGAACTATTGGAGAAATCTCTGAAGGAACTGTTAGACTAATTTCTAAAAAAAACCTCCTGTAAGAATTCCTGAACGAACTTCTGGAGAAATTCCTGATGGATCTCATGCAGGCATCCCTTAATGCTTCTGAAAGGATCTCTGAACGAACTTCTGGGGGAATACCTGAGGGAACTCTTGTTGGAATAGCTGAGGGAACTTCTGAAGGAATTCCAGACGAAACCTTTAGATGCATACCTGAATCCTCCTGGAACTACTAGAGAAATCATTGATGGACTCCTGGGGAAATTCCTGAAGGATCTTCTGGAGAAATCCATGAAAGTACTACATATAATATTGCAGGATTCATCCCTGGCAGAACATTCGTAGTAATACCTCAAGGAACACCTAGAGAAATTCTTAAAAGATCTCCGGATATAATATCTGAAAAATCTCTATAAAGCATCCCGAAGGAATTCCAAGAGGAATCACTAAAGAAATTTCAGAAGAGATCCTTGCCCAATAAACAATTTGATGACATTATTTGCTTCAAAGAAGTTTTGAGGACCGCCGTAAAACCAAGGTGATTTTATTTTGGCTTTATGATGTTGTTCATAACTTCATGGAATCTACTTGACTTAAACTTGTTACCTGGGTGAAGGGACTCCAGGAGGGATTCCAGAAGAAATTCCAGGAGATAAATTTCTGAAAGTATTCCTGGAGTTATCCTTGAAGGAAATCGTGCCGAAATTACCCAAGCAACACACTTGGTTACAAAACAGTGAGTCCAACCCTTACATACGTTGCCGTCACTGTTTTGTAACCATGCGTGTTGCTTGGGTACTGAATGAACTCCTGGATTAATCCCTGAAGGAATTCCAGAAGGAATTCCTGAAGATATTGCAGAAGAAATCCATGAAGATCCTTGTAGAAATTTCAGGATGGATCCCAGAAGGAACTTCTGTTGAAATCCCTGATGGAACTTTTGGAGAAATCCCTCAAAGAATTCCAGGAGAGATCCCTTATTTGAATTGTTAGGGACGCTCTTTCTCGGGAAACCATGAAACCTCTCGTTAGCAGCTGACTGTTACAGCAGTTTCGAGACTGCAAAGAATTTTTATTTTAGAAATATTAATATATACTGCAAAGATTATAACTTACATTATAGTCTGATGGTTGAAATTCTCGAGTCGCGATCCTCCTAACAACTGAGCTACTGCTTACATGCTAAATGCTTTCACTACCCGCTAATAATATGGAATCGTTGCAATACTCAGTATTGCAGCACCCAAAAAGTTTGGCATCAACCAAAATAAGGAGGGACAATAGAGTAAACCTACAACCAATTAGGTTGTGGGTACAAGTTGCATTTTGAAAGAGAATTAGGGGGGTCATAAATGATTTGTGCCTCAAAGACCTGAAATAATCACATTTTAGGGTGATGCCAATCTTTTTTGGGTGCTGCAATATTCAGTATGAGTGTTGCAATATGCGATTCCATATTTATGGCGGGTAGTGTATATGAGCTAAGGGAAGCTCGGAACTCACCATACACTGAAGGAAATTGCGTAGTCTTGAATTTCCAACAGGAATACTGTCGGAATGCAGAAAAAAAAACTCACGCCATTTCAAATGTCTACACTTTTTTTCCGGACTTTTCCGGCCTTACATTTTCTCTACGTAACCTATCCTGGCTTTTTAATTTCTTTACTTCTTCGGGATCCCTTCTTTTACCACCTTTCACCACCTGATCTTCTACGTTGGCAGCCTTCCAAAATCTGCGCTTCGGTGTCTTTCAGGGTAGCAATGGCAACTTCCTAAGGCCTTTGTGGACTTCGGAATGTCGAGTACGGCAACGGACTCGTTTGACGGCAGAGCTTACCCGCATATTCCCAACGAAGGGGGAGAGTGGTGGTTCTCTGCCAGGCAGTATCAACAACAACAGCAGCTGTCGTCTCGTCGTCTTTGAAATACACGATAAAACGCGAAACTCTGACTGCTTGTTTTTTTGTTCTACGCATCACATTTATATTCACATGTTCTGCTATGTTTGTGTTTGTAGCGCCATGGAAGCAATAAATTAATTGACCTTCAGTCATCTAGCAGTGAATGAGATAATGCTGAGCTGGAGCAACTGGAAACTACACCGCGGTACTGATAAGGGACGTTTTGAGTTGTTTCAGATGGTCTCTAGACCGTATCAGGTTTCAGGGAATTTCATGGAGTTTCAATGGTTTGAAAGGTCTAAAAGCTTTAGAAGACGATTGGGGAGTGTTGGGATCGTTTCAGAGAGAATCAAGGAGCTTCAGAGAAATTTCAGGGACATGGCAGGGGAAGTCAGGGGCGTCTTAAGAGATTTCAGGGCATTCCAGGATAATTGGCGTAGCTACCCGACCAGAAGCACATAACAATATCATAACAACATTTTGACAATTGTTGCTAAATTATAACAGAACTTGCATCATTTTTTCAAACAGATGTACATATAACAACATTTGTTATATTATGAATTATAATACAACTGCCTATAAAATAATTCCGTAACACGGTTATTGCAATCTTAGTAATATTTTTTGTAACAAAGTTATTTCAGAATTTATATTAAAGATTTTTTGTGTTGTCGCGAAAAAGATTGATACTTTTTGTTACTTTAGTCAATCGGGCCAAGAGATTTATAACAAAACTTGTAACAAATTTGTTCTGAAATATGTCGAGAACTTGTTATAATTTTGTTATGATTTTGCATGTTTAGTCTAGCAAAATTTGATATAATCTTGTTATGATCATATCTCAACTTGCCATACTTTTGTTTAAATTGAAACGAGTTTTGTTAGATTTGTTGTTATTTTAACTACTAACGGTACATGTTTTATAACAACCGTTGTTATAAAAATCATTGTAACAAAATAACACAACCTGTAATAATTTTGTTTTTTCCCATGTAGTCGGGATAGCATTTTCTTTTCACTCACTCTTATAAACAAAACGCCCCATCTTTCATCCCGCTCTTTCTTGAGTTTGTTTAGGAGAGTAAGTGAGAAAAAATAAAAAGCTAGCTACGCCAATGTTCAGGATGCTTTTCAGTGGCATTTCCGAACGTGCAAGGAGTTACAGAGGGTTTCAATGGTGTTTCATCTTTTTTTCGGGCTACATACAAAGGGTTTCCGAGGGTTTAGGATTGTTTGCAGGGGTGTTCAGGGCAATATTGGGGTTTCAGGTTGTTTTAAGAGATTTTAGGGGATTCTTTTGGGCTCGCTGCTGGAGATTTTATGAAGTTTCAGGCACGATTATGATGACTATGAAAGTTGGTTCGGAGTGTTTAAGAGGGTTCCAGGGAGCTTCAGGGAAATGCACAGAGTCCCAGGGGGTTTGATGGGCTTTTCAAAGGACTTTAAGGGGTTTGATGCGTTGTCATTGTAGAACTTGGGGCGTTGATGTGGTTTTCTGTAGCCTTTCAGATAGTTTCAGGGGGATTGATGACGTTTAAGGGCGATTTAGTGGTGAAATTGGGACTTCAAAGAGGGTAATTTCAGAGGAGTTACAATTGAATTGAGGGGGTTTCCGGGGATGTCGGGAGATTTCAGAGGGGCCTCTTTGGGTTTCAGGGGATTGCCCTGAAAGTCGCATAAAACGCTCATGAAACCCATCCAAACCCTTGAAACGCCTCCTCAAATCTCTTCAAGTTCTCCTGAAATCCATAGGCCAACATTTTTGGTTTGGTTCCACCCAAGCATGTTGCTAAATTTGTTATGGTAAACGTCTTTTTATTCAATCACTGTTGAACATAATAAAGCTTCAATCGAAAAATTAGTGTTTAACATTTGAACATTTACAGTGAAAATTTAGAGTGCTCACTTCGCCTCACCTATTCCTGTTGTTTCCAATTGATTTTATGATAAATCAGCTCTCATTTGATCTAGTTTGCTTACATTCAAATTTAACATCTTCAGCATTACGATATGATACGCTATGTAAGAATAGTTTTCGAGAAGTGGTTTGCCTTCTGTTCCCCTAAATGAAAATCTAGAATATGATAAGTTGGATATGTGGTTGAAGAAAAAAATAGCAGAGCTATGTTCGTTCCGCACAAATCGAGATTATACGTTATAATCAACTTCTGATCTCTGGGATTCTCTTCCATAGATAAACCCAATAATGTGCCTTATTTTATCAAACATCATTACTATAGTGTCTGTTTCCTACCACCACCCACCGTACAGAAAGCGCGGTTCTCAGATCCTACTGATACCCTTGATAGTTGCTATCAAGATCGGAATACGAGCTGAATCAAATCGGATATGCTTGCAGGAAGCGTAACAAGGCAACCGACCAGAAGTGTGTGTGCTGCACCTTCCAAGCTCTGTTTTCATGTTGGTGGGTCGGTGTTAGGTAGGCGGCTGAAACACACAGATGGGTTGCTGCTTTCGCGACTTCCTTCACCATCCATTCCGCTTTTGTAGTATCCTCATTCCAGTTCCTTCGCCTTCCTACACTGCAGGAAGCGAGATCAGCGTGGCAGTGAGGCACGCACAACCAGGTAGAAGTTTCCCATAAATAGGGCGCGGGAAATACGATATTGGCTTTAATATTGGGCTTGTGTGGGGGGGGGGTTTCTTCCTGGGCGACGTCGTAGCTCATGGTGCTATTACTTTCCGAGGAACGGTGTGTGGCTTGGCGGATGTCGATGCAGGCGCAGGCTGCCTTGAACTCGATCCGCGCGTATGGGCGGGAGAGGTGTGTCCCATTTCGCTATAACAACAGGCACGCACAGCAGAGCAGAGAGCGAAGTTGGGTCGTGGATGCGTAAACCTGAGAGTAAACGGTCCCCCGGGGTGACGTGACAGGTTTCGGTGGATCCACTTTCGGTGTCGTCGTTGTTTTCTTGCGCGGAGTTGGAAGATGGGGCAGATGGAGGAAGGGGGAATGGCTGTCACAAATATTAATGTTGTGAGAGGATTCCCCCACTCGGATATAATGGTGGGAAAATGTTATTGGATATGATGTTCGATTATTGCTTGCACATTGTGTGGGTTCACGGTTTGGAAAGCTATCTGTTTGGGTGGTAAATGGAGATGAGAATTTTGATTGTGCTTTGGCAAAACTAAAAGATCGGTATAGAATCATAAAACAACGGTATTGATACAGGGATCAGATGAAGTAGTGGAAACCACGATTTATCTAAATCTCTAAAAAAGTCTATCTAGATACTTCACTCTTCAGTAACAGCCATAACTACGTGAAAGTACTATCTTAAAAGATAAACTTCAAGTACGGTACACAGAATTATCGTACTTCAGCAGAAATGGAATAATTGGAAGAAATACTGTACTTATATTTATTGTGAATGTAAACGTCAACAAAGCGTCCTCAACACGGCTTGATGCTGAGTTACTGTGTTGTACATATGGACGGAAGCTTCTATGCAAACCCTATAACTATGAATCTGGCGAACTTAGTTCACATGTATATGCTGCGTGAGCAGCTTCTATGCCACCAAGTCAAAGCTCTTTTCTCGGCTCCTATGTAATCACTTACTGAATAACATATTGAGAAGGCGCTTTTTCAGTCTTTTCACAGTTGTTAAATAATAGTTATACGGCATCCCCAAATTAATCGATTTAATATAATTAGGTTATGGATACCGTGATGTAATACATGTGGAAATGGAATTATCGCTTTTAAATTTAATAATTAAAGTACATGTCGCTACTTGGAATGGAACTTCCGATCTCCGTATCCACTGTCCCGATGATGTCCTCCCTGCCACACTGTTATACACAAATAGCATAGAAAATAGCCGATTTTACTCCAGATAAGGTTTCATAACTGCGCCACCTTACCTTAAGAAACCTTACACAACTTCATCTTGCTGCAAAAGCTTGTGAAACATCAAACGTAATAATGTTTACATTGAACAAGCGGTGTGGTTGCGCCAACAGATTCTTCGTCACAGCTTCTAGCTGAAAGAGTGTTGTTAAAACAGCTACGAAGCGTTGTTGTTTTGGGTTTGGCAACAATACAAAACGCACTGTATAAAAGCAGCTGTTATATTGGCTTATTTGATTTGCACATCTTCCGGCAAAGCTTCCGGAGTTGGATTGAAGTGCAACAAAAGAAACAGAAATAATTGCACAGCACAGAGTTGGATTGCTGTAAAGTGTTTGTGTAGTAGCAATATATCCCGATTAAAGTTTGTTTTGAATATAATGTTTACATCCGACAAGACGTGTTGGTATACCAAAAGTTTCTTTATTACAGCTTCTAGCTGTAACGATATCGCACAGCGGCCTTCAAAGCGCTGCTGGTTTGTAGATTTGTCAATATTACGAATCGTATTGTATAGTAGCAGCTGTTTTGTTAGTGAGGACTCCTATTCGATTTGTTCAAATTTTCAAATCTTCCGTGAAACCTCCCGAAGTTGGAATAGAGTGCATTAAAGGCAGCCCCAGTGACAAGTGATTGATTTCTGAAAACCGAGTTTGGTAGCTGCATGGTGCTTGTTTTGCAGCCGTGTATCAGCTTATGGTTTTTATTTGTCTAGCTTTCCTTTTATTCAGCGTTGACTGCTTCGACTGCTTCGACGGTTACACAACAGAAAGTAAATGACTGAAGCTTATAGCGCTGAAAATGTTAGTTGGGATCAGACAACAGCCTAGTTTTTTTTTTTCATAGTGATTACGGCGGTACCACACTGTGCTTATATTCTAACACCGCACCCTTTCCCTACGTTTGCTTCTATGAGCCTCTATTTTTGTTTCAACACACAGAAGTACGTAGGCATATCGTGGCCCAAGTCGACACTGTTTTGGCCTGCGTTGAACAAAAATAGTTTTAATAAAAGTTTCCCCTCTTTCTTTTTGTCAATTGTTTTTTTTTTGTAGTATGTAGTCATGCACATACGTCATGTCTTAATAATGCCTAGGAGATTAACGAAAACACGTGTGTTTGGTCAGATGTCCATTGCGTAGAAAGTCAAGGAAAATAGGTTTCTTTATTGTCAGTTCTTATGTAAGCCTCGCTTGAAGCACTTCCCGTGAGAACCCTGTCATCTGTACACCAACTAATCCGTATCTTCGTACACAGCTAAATACTATATTGTCAACCGGCGAAAAGCCTATGGGTAAATATTAAAAAATGAATAATAATGCTGTCTAGCGCGTTGTTTTCTATTGGCCACTATTTTAGTCTAGTCCCAACTGCAAGCTTTTTTCCAATCTTATTGTCAATTGTCTTCTAGATACCCCACGCAAATGATGTGTAGTGAGTTCAATGCAGAGATCCCCCCCCCCTCACACTTCCAAATTGTGGTAGGCCCCCGCTAAACCTGCAAACCAGACCCACCCCCCCGTCAAAAGTTCTAGCAGTTGTGGACAAACCGGTGCTCAACGTGCTCTTCCATCGTGGCAACATCAAATACATATGTGGACTGTACAACAATAGTAGTTTTAATGAAATGAATACTAAGAATTTAGGCCGACACTCGAAGTGACGAACTTTACAGTGCTAGTTGAGTAAATACACGAAAGATGGGTAACAACAAATGTGCACAAACAGATGCATAACAATATGCATGTAAAAAAAAGGCCGCAACTATCCATGGTGAATTTAAAATAATGACAACGTAAATATAATGGAACAGACTCACCGAATTTAGCTCCAAAATGCCCCCTAGACGAAGGTATTGTTCACTCTATGTAGCCACGCGTTGTACAAAATGAACCTGAAATGACAAGAAGACAGTGGGCCGCCAAACTCCACAAAATGGCGGCCCGCAAATTTTAGTATTCTGTTTATAGCATTGTTGAGCATCATAGAGAGCATAATTTATATTCAGTTTTAAACATAGTTTCTTGTTACTATGCTAAGAAATAGAGAGATTCAAAAGTTTTTTTTCTACCTGCACCAGCGAACTTCTTGAGTGAACAGCATTCAACATCTAAAATTTAGATTCTAAATTGTTCATTCACTAATGCGATTTTCTTATCACCCTGCCCTGTCTTAACTAGAAGATATAAGTAATGCAGAGACATCCCACATGCACTCTTGCATTACATAATAAGGTTGGACCCTGCTGAAATCAATGACGTCATGCTCCTGAGTTACTATAAAAATAATTTCGAAGAAGTGTAAAAGAATAGTACGAATCTACTTGTTAATAAAATGCTGCTACTATTACTATTACTACTACTCCTACTACTACTACTAATACTACTATCAAAAGTGCAATGAGTGATCGTTGGCTTCCCAGTCTTGTTAGTAGTTAGAGGGTTAGTATAGACTGGTAATAATACTACTACTACTAATACTACTATCAAAGTGCAATGAGTGATCGTTGGCTTCCCAGTCTTGTTAGTAGTTAGAGGGTTAGTATAGACTGGTAATAAGCCCTGTCGGTCCCCCCAGCACTGCGCGTAATCAACTGTTGTTAGATCATGCGACAGCAATTAAGCGTATGCTGGAGGCATGACAAATCAAGCGTTTAACCTTTTGGAGCCGATTTTTTTCGCCGCTGTCGACGCAACCTCGCTGGTGTCGAACACGTTTGTTATGCTCGGTTTCATCGCTGGGGTCATATATGACCCCTCCGGCTCCAAAGGGTTAAATTAAAGTCAATAAAGCAATGGTATGATTATTCAGATTCTATTTTAGTTTAATTTTGTAAAGAAATGCTTTAATTCAAAACCTAGTTACTTTCAAATACTATTCCATTTACTATTTCACTAATTTTCGTTACTATATTTAATTTAGCTAATCTATAATTATAAAAGACTAAAATTGAAATTATTTAAACACATTTTCACTATATGACGACGCTTGATAAGCCATCGTCAAACCCATCACTTTTGGACAGGGGGGATCAGACAACAGCCTAGTTGAATGTAAATTTTGCATGAAACCTAAAGTGTGTACTGCCAATCCCAAGCAACACACTAGTCACAAAGTAGTGTCGACAGCGCAGGTTTTTGGTTGGACACGAGTCATTTTTAAGTTATTCTGCCTTTGAGTTAGAATTACATTAATGTAGCTCCTGTGCAACCAAAAACCTGCGCTGTCGACACTCCTTTGTGACTTGTGTGCTGCTTGGGATGCTTTACCGATTCCACTGACATTTTTATGGTATCATCTGTACACAAAATACTGTTATTGGTAAAATATCAGCCAGATGCATCAATCTAATCAAAAGTCAAACACAATTTTACGTGGTGTAATTTGATTCCTGGATCAAAAGCGTGAACCAAATTCAAAATTATTCCACTTAATCAAAAGAAAAAAAATCAAAACGTTACAATTCATTGGCGAGCTATCGTACAAGACAATTGCAAGTTTTCGTGCGTCCGTGTTCACTAACGAATTTTTCCAGTTCCTCGGTTTTCTGTCGAGATGCAAATACGCTTGGCTAGGCCACAGTTGTTCAATTCAAGTCGCGTCTTTCAATTCGACAATGATTTTCATTGGGACCAAACTGAATTGATCGAATTCTCGTCGTCAGCAGCAGACCGCCGAGAGAAGATGCTACTCCTATGGACACCAATAGTAAATCTACTATGACTACGGCGTTTGTTTTTTTCTTCCTACTCAAAGGCAAACGTTTAAACACCGGTCAGATCAGCAAGGATCTGAACATGCAATTTTTTACTGTTATCGCCATCAACATGGTTGGTACCAGGGGCGTACAATTTCGTTTCAATGATACACTTTCATGCAACATTTGAATGAGTCACTTCAAGTGTTTCATACATTTTTCTAATGACTCGGTCGTTAAAAAAAACTTTTCCACTCATCGTAGCACTCGGTAGTCTCCCACCCGGTCGCATTGCTTGTGCTTCACCCGTCAGAGCATTAGTGTCTCACTGGTGCGCGCTAGTCTCTCAATGGTTACGGGCGCCGGTTAATTGGATTTAAGTGGTCGAATTTGTTATCCTCTTTCATAAAACATAATTATCATTCTATTGGCGTGCACCACTATTTAAAAATGTGGTTTAAATAGTGTTTTTAGCATGTTGAAGTATTTCAATGACTTATAAATGAAACGAAAATCCAAGTGTATCATCCCATGTTTCATACACACTTGTTTCTGTAGCAGCAACGAACGAGTGTGTTGCTGGGTGAGAGATGAAGCATCACAGCAGTCCGTTCGCATGGGAAACGATTTGCTACAGTCGTCGTACGTCATGTTTTCCTTTCGAAATTGCACGACCCTGGTTGGTACAGATAAGTTCGGGTTACAGTAGGTGATCGAAAGCAGGCTAATGAGATTGTAGCGTATGAGGTTATAACCCATGTGTATCACGTTTACCTTTCAATCAACAGGTGGGGATCTCGAGAAAGGTTACCGACTACCCAAGTAATACACTTGTCACCGAAGAGTCACGGCGGCGCAGGTTTTTGTTGCGCAAAAGTCACTGTGAATTATTCCTAACAAATAAAAACTTACTTGCTCGAAGTAGGTTACAGTGACTTCTGCACAACAAAAACCTGCGCTGCCGTGACTCTTCGGTGACAAGTTTGTTACTTGGGTAGACTTGGCAAGCGCCATTGTTGGCTTAAAATAGAAGATCACCAACACTCACACACTGAAGATGCATGCCAGCCCCTGGCAGATATCTCCTTAGTTCCTTGTGTGAGTGTAGTTAGTCTACACACGCGCAAGTTCAAGCTCATTTGGTTTTGTCGTGTAAATGAAGTACATAAATAAAAGTTTTCCCGAATTGTGAGAACAATTACAGTCAGAGTTTTGAATTAGCAAGAATTGCGGTTATTCATCAAGACCTTTTGCTGATTACATGAGGACAAGAGCACCAAGCACAAAACTCCTCATTCACTAGGGCGTGAACGCTTTGCATGGGAAGAAACGTACGGTATCTGTTTCATCTGCCTTCCTCGCCAGCACCACTCCACCGAAGTTTACCGATAAATAACCAAAGTGTCGCTATCAATTCCGTTTATATTCAACGAATGCTGGCTGCCACACATATTGATAGCTCACGGCGGGGTGTGCACACTCCGGAAAAAAGTTATGATCGAATGGGTTTTCTTTTGTTTAATTGGATTTGTTTTGTGCGCACAAGGTTTACTCGTTCATACTTGGAAAAGTGCCTGGCTGCTGTTGCAATTCGTCCGATTCGTTGATTGAGTTTGATTTGTCAACGGGAACCAAGTTGAATAATTCTTTTTCGGAGAGCGTAACCCGAAAGTAACGCGTTCTCGATGAGTGATGCTTTTCCAGTTTTCCAATTTAAACGGATGAATAAGTGACCCCATTAGTCAGTCGAGGGGATGGGGCGCTGTCGTCAAGAAATGGAAAATGGCACGATTAAGCAAGATTTCTCACCTGAGGCGTTGCCTTGTACGTGATTAAAATTTTAGTGGGGTTACTTTCATTCGGTGGACGGGTTTGGGTTTGGTCTGAAGGAAGAGATGATTGGATATAATTGCTTTAAATGTTTTCGTTTTTTTGTGGAAAAGGGTCTGTAAGCAGATGGCAAAAATAACAAAGTGGCAAAAAGTATACTTAGTAGATTCTTCCTTCTGCCGAACATTAGCTTAGTTCATTCTATGTACGGTATCGCGCCACTTGGGCGGTGGCTTCTATATGCGTCTGTTTTCCACTATAACTCAGTCAATTTTGAACCAATTGACTTGTAATGTTTGTACACGGGTAGATACTATACCTATCTCACCACATTCCAAAAGTTGTGTCAATTGGTTCAAATTTGACTGAGTTATAGTTGACAACAGACGAATATAGAAGCCACCGCCCAAGTGGCGCGATTCCCTATTCGGCCATTCGCCTTTTGAATCATCTGTTCATTTAGCCATTTTTAATTCAACCAACTGACTGTCCACGAAACATCTGTCTGTCATCATTTTTGCACTCTAGCATATCGAATATTCTAACAATTATTTCGAGTAATCCAGGTTTGCCTTATTGAATATCTATCTCAATTTTTCTTCCTTGTCCAGCTTAATTTGAAACAACAGATTATAGGTCTGCCCGTTGAGTAACATGACTGAAATGCAATGCTTGCGTGCCTCAGGATATATGTACATCATCTACAGAAAGGACGCGATAAGCATAACAAGCAGATATAAATTGGGCCTTCGCATTATGCCATTATTTGTTTGCATGCTTTCTCGTTTATGCGGGTAAGATCGATTGTTTAAATATCACTATGTATACAGGAGAATCTGCTGGAGTCCCAAATACTGGAGAATAATACCCTGTGTTTGCTCATCTTGTGCGGATGGAACCCTCGTAAACCGTTGCTAATAATAAACAAATACATCTTACACGTATATGGAAAGAGGAAAAATGAACATTTCCGTTCAGGAATCCGGGCACGGTACATTTTTCAACCTCCGTCTCGTTAAACGATTCCGTTTGAAACATCTTCCCAGAGCCCCACCGAACACATGAATGTGGGAAAACAAAATGGATCTTTGTGACACCACCACCGTTTGCGGCGGAGTCAACTGTATTTTACTATTACTTTAGAGCTTTTAGTAGAACTTGTTACTTCAGACTCTAGTTTAATTTGTGTGAAGACACAAAGACACAGACAAGGGACTCATTCATCATTTTAAATCTAAAGTTGCTGAACATATTTTCAATGAAGGACATTTTATGAATACTTCAAATATTAAACTCTTACGACACATTACAAACCCATGGAAACTTGATGTTGCAGAAAGTTTAGAAATTTACAAACAAAACAATAAAAAACTACTTAACAAGGATCAGGGCAATGGGTACACGTGGCTGTTTAAATTTTTACCTAACACACACAAAACATTACACAATACACAAAACACAAATTGACTACCTACCAAATCGGCAGGAAAAAATAACACAACAAACACCAATTGACTACCTACCAAATCGGTAGGAATTTTTCCTAGCTTTAGGTATCTTATTGACACCCTGTTTTCTAACAGGCAGATACACCCCCCTTTTTTACAAATATGTACCTACAATTTTGTACCTACATTTTTATACCTACACTTTTACCCACACACGTACCTACACATACACTCCTAGTATAAATACCACAACGAATGCGAGGTTTTCTTCAGTCGAGCACTTGACACTGAAGAAGTCTGTAAGTCACAGACGAAATAGGCCTATCTGTCCGAAGATAAGCACAGTAGTAGAATTAAAAGGAATTTGCTCGTCCTTTCTAGTTTTTCTTTAAAAGAGTTATTCATTTTTTATTTTCTTTTGCAAAAGTAAAGTATTAATGAAGTGTTTTGAAATTAAACTAGAGTCTGAAGTCAACTGTATTGTTTTAAAATATGAACGTTTGCCCTTCCGAGAAATGTGTTTGCCGTTGCGGCGGTTATCGTAGGCAGGCATCGTCTATAATAAATCCGAAGCTTTCCGACCCGAATCATGCACCAGCAATCTCCCAAGCAAACAATCCAAACGACGACGACGACGACGCCCACGAAAGGTGTAAAAGTTCCCAAACACCATTTTTCCCTCGGCCATAATCCGGAGTATATGGCTGCGAGTCACCAGCCAGACGGTTCAAATTCACTCGAACAATTTATCCTGCCATGAAAAGCACCGCAAACGACGACGACGCCGAGGACGAACGCTTTTGGGACACGCACCCACGTCTAATAGCGTCTTGTTTGTTCTGTCGCACCTTGCATCCGACTTGCGCACCGAGCTGCTCTACAATTACCCACCTTATGAGCCATCTCCGCTTCTTAATGAGCAATTCCCACGTCACCAAACAACCTCCTTGCCTCCATGTGAGCTGGATTCAGTTTACCATCACAACCGCAGCATAAGGTGCGATATTTCACGCAAGACGGCCACCAGAGGGGAAGTCTTCTCGACGGAGCTCGATTTTCGAAACATTCCAACGTCATCAACGGCTCGTGCGTTTGTTCGACGGCCTTTTGCATTAATTTTGTGAACGGTCCGGAGAGCCGTTGCAACATGATACAACAACAGTTTGATGGTTGTTTTGGTTAAACTGACACAGAATTATTTGTCTTATAGTCTTTCTATGTTCTATCTTCTATCTTCTATCTTCTATCTTCTATCTTCTATCTTCTATCTTCTATCTTCTATCTTCTATCTTCTATCTTCTATCTTCTATCTTCTATCTTCTATCTTCTATCTTCTATCTTCTATCTTCTATCTTCTATCTTCTATCTTCTATCTTCTATCTTCTATCTTCTATGTTTTATCTCCTTTATCCTCAGTAGGATCAGTCTTTTGTATATCAGTAATCATTATCTAAGCACAGCACTCTAAGGGGCTGTCCATAAACCACATGGTCATTTTTTTGGGACTTTACAAACCCCCCCTCGCGTGGTCATTAGTCCATACAACATTTTTTATTTGTCCATACAAAATGGTCATTGGCCGAACCACCCCCCCCCTCCCCCCATTGACTACGTGGTTTATGGACAGCCCCTAAGGTCTTGCCACAAAAAAAATGTGTTCACATGTTTTGAATGACTCGTATAAAATTTAATATGAACAATTTCCTTCCAAGCAAGGTTGAGGCACCTAGTTGTGCTTGTTTGCAAGCAAGGTTGAGGCACGGAAGGTGCTTGTTTGTTCAGACATTTCCTCATCTAATCGTCCTCATTTGATGGTTGGACAGATTCGTGACGCAGGAGAAACAGAAATGCAAAGCGGTGCAGTGGTGGCGAGGTAGTTGCTTTATGATAATGTCACTTTGATGATATGTGTAGGTGCCCAAGCAACACACATGTTATAATAGAGTTACGACAGCGCAAGTTTTGGTTGTATAGAAGTTTATTTTACGTAATTTTAACACTGTGTTGAAATAACGTAAAATAAACTTCTATACAACCAAAACTTGCGCTGTGGTAACTTTTATATGACATGTGTGTTGCTTGGGTGGGAGTGAATGGCACCATTTGAACTGTTGGCGGAAATTTCCCATGCAGTACAGTTTTACGATTCGGTATATAAACTATACATTGTAAAGTTTACCAATGGTGCACATTCTGAAGGTTTCAAACAGTTGAAACCATAAGCAACGGAAGAGCTGACAAAATTCAATGCTACAGTGATCTTTGATTATTTCATTCGCAAAATCATGAAACATTTCAAATAAGCAGAAAATCATGGCTTACGCAGCAATTTAATCTGTTTAGTGAATACCCCTAATATTTTTTTTTAATCATGAATTTTGAAAGGGCCATTTCCCTATTTTATTTTTCTTATGGACGGTTCTCGAATGCTCAAAAGAATGCATTATGCAGCGTTAAGTGAAAAAAATGGAAGATATTTAGAAAAAAAACATAAAAAATACATGCTTTTCATTTTTTTTTGTTTTACCTAAGGTTTTGCCATTTTTTACAAGAATTTCATCATCTAAATAGAGGTAATTTAAAGTATAATTCAGCGGTAGATTACTTAACGCTTCCATTTTTATTGACTTTCGTGCTAATTTCATCTTAGGCTGGACAAGGTGAGATGAACCCATAAAATTGTGTTTGTTTATTCTCATAGGTCCCACTTGCCCCACACACTTCAAAAAAATCTTGTAATTTTGTGTCACATAAGTCCGACATATAAAAGCAACACATTTGACACAAAATTGTGTGCGATCTTATTTTTACAGGAAACGGAAAATGTTTGACTCATGTAATTTTACCGCAACAGCTCAGCGCGTCGGCTGCTTGTATACATGATTGAGAACTGTGCTATTTATAGCACCCAATATTGAAACAAAAAAATACAAAAAGTTCCATTCGGGAATCGAACTTCGATCCTCAGAGTGTCAGTTTTCGATCTTGCTCTCTTGGCTAACTCACCACGTTGAAGAGATGGCACTCGAAGATGAACAACTTCTACCATAAACGAACTTGCCAGTTCGGCTGTCGCGTCGTTACTGCTGGCGTGTATGTATGTACATATGTACTGAGACAGCCGTCATCGCAGCCAAGCAGACAAAGCCGCCTTCTGATTGACTGAGCATGGCTGTTTTCGTTTACCACTGCATCGGCTGATGGCACCGGATTGTCATTTCCAAGTTTGTGGCTCAACTCGGTGTTAAATTTATGAGCGGTTTTCATGCTGTTTCGCCTTCGTAATAAACAAATTTCCAATCGACTGCAGTCTTCATCAGATTTTGTAAGGTGCTGTTTGACAGTTCAACATCAGTAATCATTATGTTTCTGTAACATATCGCGTAAATTTACAGCATAGAGAACTAAATGATCAGTTCTGTGATTTAAAATTATGACTGGAAGAACTCAAACAATATAAACTTAATACGTATGTCACAAAAAGTGTAAAAATGTGGCACATTTGTGTTTATGTCAAAGCTTTTTCAGGCAGTTCGATCAATTGTGTCACTATTAAAATTGAGATTTTATTGGTGTGTATGGTTGGTGATATGATTTGACAATGGATCAATATACACAAACCGCCGTTAACAACCGACCACTTTTCGACGCAAAAACTAGCCAAAAAGAAAATTCTATCGCGCGTCTCCACTCCACTAGGGAGCAGAAACCTTTAGTCTATTCCACACAGAAATACACTGAACGCGACACACTTGTCGGCGCCCGGATTTTTTCTCGACCGGCGAGCCCGAACTAACACTTTTCACTCTTTTGTGTGAATGCAAAAAATAAAAGAAAATATTTATTATCAACTTAAAGTGTATTGGGAACTAGCGCCGACGGAAAGCGAAAAATCGCAACCGACTCAACCCGCGACGCATCCATCGCACACTTAATTCGACCGCATCGATTTTATTCTTTCTCGTTCACACTGCAGCACGATGGGAAGCGAAAAATCGGAACCGACTCAACCCGCGACGCATGCACCGCACACTCTGAATCGTGATCAAAAAAAATCAGAAGAAAAATGCCAAATGACCCGGAACCTTCGATATAATAGAATTAGAATTGAGAATACATTAAGGCGCTGTACAAAGTGTAAGTGCAGTCGCCAATTGGAATCGCTCACGCAGTGCCCTAGTGGACAAAAAGTGCTGTAAATTAGGTTAAGTGATTGAAGAATAAAAAAAGTTCAGCTTATTGGATGCAGTGGCTTAATTTCCCCAACAGGGGAAGAAAAAAAGGAATGTGTGAAGAAGCCCATGAAAGATATTCCTAAAACACTTTAACAAAGAAACCATGGAAGAATTATGAATAGTATTTGTAGAGGATTTTCTGGAATCCTCAGAGTATTTTCGGAAGAAATCCCGGAACGGTTTTACAAAGCAGTTCCAAAAGTGACTGACAGGGTAATCTCCTAATGATATCTCAGGAAGAATTACCAGAGAAATCTCTCCGAAGAAAATGTTTAAAATTTCCCTGTTAAACTTTCTGAAGGAAAATTTGGGGAATTTTCTGTAGACACACTTCGATGATTTTCAAAAGAATGCATGAGGAAAATTCTGAAAATAACCATTCTTAATGAACCATTCAATAAATCTCAAGAGCAATCTCTTAAAGAATTTCTTTATCCAAAGGATTTCTAAAGAAATTTATGCAAGTTTTTTTCTAAAATAATCTATTGTTAAATTTCGGGACAATAGCTTATGAAACATCTGAATCAATTCCCGTTTGAAACAGAAAAAATCCCTAGAGAAAATTTCCGAATAATTATTCATACAGATATATTTTTAAAATTGTATGTAGAGGAATTTCTTGGTGAGCTTGTGGGGTAATCTTTAAATGAATTTCTGAAGAAATCTGGAATTTGTGGTTCCAGCCTCTAACCTCTAAGAGATTGAAGAGGAGGTTAGCCGGTTGAAAAACAACAAAACCGCTGGAGCGGATCAACTACCAAGCAAGTTACTAAAGCATGGCGAAGAAGCACTGGTGAGAGCACTACACTGGGTCATTACCAATATTTGGGAGGAGGAACTATTGCCGGAGGAGTGGATGGAAGGTATCGTGTGTCCCATCTACAAAAATGGCGACAAGTTGGAGACACTTCTGAGCGCTGTCTACAAGATACTCTCTCAAATTTTATGCCGCCGTCCATCACTGATTGCAAGAGAGTTCGTGAGGCAATATAGGTGGATTCATGGGTGAACGCGCTACAACGGACCAGATGTTCGCCATCCGCCAGGTGTTGCAGAAATGCCGCGAATACAACGTGCCTGTAGGGTCCACTTCCGGAAGCAACTCTCGCAACGGCAAACTCCAGCTCTCCAGTTCAGAAGCTTTCTCCGGTCGTCCGGATTCACCAGACTTCGCACAGGTTCGCTGTCCGTCGTCCGCCGACGCTCCACTTTTCTCGCCACTGTCACTCTACACGCTCATTCGTAAATGCTCAATTCGCACCATCTACACACTCAATGTAAACATAGAGAGTGCATGCCAGTACAAACCCTACAACCCCATCTTTCTTTAAAAAAATGTTATGAACCTGACATCTAAACAATCTCTCTTTATGTAACACTAAAACTACAGACTCCCTTGAATTCAGCAAATTTAACCCATACTCTGAAATGCAATACCAGCCTTATTATCACTCAGCACCCATCATTTACGCTATGCAACTCAATACTTGAAAACAACAATCCACAATGCCTCCGCTGGACTTTGGCCTGCCCAGTCGCAACATTCCATTCTAGCAATCTAACATCAAGGACCTTCCCCACCTGCTATTGGACGAACTTGCTCATTGTGGAAAGCTCATTTATATATCACATCCAGGAAGTCTTGAATACCTTACGATCGAGACGGGAATCCAACTCAGCCTCTCTGGGTTAGAAATTGCAAGCCCTATCCATTAGACTACACACGCTCAGAAAACCGTTCTGATAAACGTGAACAAACAATCGCAAATATGAGAACAAGCAAATATACACCGTGAACTGGAACTAGTTCCAGCTGTCAATATGGGCGTTCTCGAAAACGTGAAATCTAGTTCACGGTGTGCATTTCTTATTGTTGTTATCGTTGCTATGCATAGTTCACGTTTGTTCCCGTTGCCGTGACCGGGAGTGCACGTATATCGGAACGGATTTTTTTGCGTGCATAGTCTTGCTCAAACTGCGGCCCGCGGCTTAGACGCTAAATCTCAATTTAGCCCGAGGTATGCTTCAGCCCAAGCACCACTGCAATGGACTAACTGGAGATCCAACATCTGTCAAACACGAAAACACATTCGCGAAACCAGAAACAATTATCCATAACCTTCTCCTCCTTAATTATCAAACCCCGGCACACAAATTATCAGAACAATCCACAAAACAAGGCTCTGTGTTCAGCAGCTACCATCAAACATCACACGTTCGCTTGGTGTAATTGTGACAACTGTTGCATCAAATCCATCGAACTACGAAAACCCTATTCTCCTCTTCCAAGCCAGAATCAATGGATCAATAAAGCAAACTTTTCTAGTGTTCATCGCATGTAAACAAAGGCGCCAGCGTATATGGGCATTAACATTGTGACAGCAGTGGAGTTACGTCAAACACACAAGGCTACAGTGGCACTTTCTGTTCGCTTCATAGCGGTCGTTTTAGTTATTTTAGTGATCCATTATATTCATGTATTATCCATTACAAGTACTTTCAAATCATGGAATATAATGATTCACGCCCGCACGTCTCTCGCAAGAACTATCAGGCGATAATACGATTTACTTCTAGTGCTCTCAAAGTCTCTGGAATCTCTAAGTCAGACCAATCTTCCTAGAGGCATTCTCAAACCATGGAAACACTACACTGCCTTCAAACACAACATGCAAGGCATCGCCTCTCCATCATCCAGCCAACCACCACACTGTTCCCAGTCAATGGAGCCACTAATATACCCTGAATTTCTTCAAGATGTAATGGAAGCACTTCCCAATTTCCAAGCACCCTACCTGAAGAAAGGAGCTTCTAATGCAAATTATTTGATTTCCATGCGCCCCCAGCCATGGAAATGTCACCATGTTGTGGTTACAGGAACTGCCAAAAGCACTACCAACTACTATTGTGTATTCAACGCACCCTTAAGTCATGACAACACAACACCTCGATGTCACCTGATTGCAGGAATTTACGGATCCTTTTCCAGGCGCCCCAAGCCATGGAATCACTACCTTGCTCCCAAGCACCCTTTTAAGGGACTTTCAAGGTTAATCATTGTCTTTGATCGGCAACCCGCAACGATCAAATGTTTCTTTCGACCGGCAACCCGCCACGGCCTTGATTATAACCGGCACCCGCAACGGTTGAATTTCCTTCGACCGGCACCCGCCACGGTCTTTTTGTCCTTTTTAACTGGCACCCGCAACAGTTAAATTTGCTTCGTCCGGCACCCGACACGGTCTCATGTGTTCTTTTAACCGGCACCCGCCACGGTTAAAATTTTCTTCAACCGGCAACCCGCCACGGTTGAAAAAAAAATGTTCGGAAAATACCGATTGTATCACGCGCATTCACACTTCTCCACTGAAACATCTTACAAGCACGCTCTCTCAATGAGCTGTCAAAAAATTACCCATCAGCACCTGCATTCACAAAACACTGCGTCATCAATTCCGTGCAAATAATTACGCTTCCTCTTTTAATTTCACCTGCCGAATGGTTGCACCGTTTCTCCCATCATCACAACACCAACCAACCTACTAGCAATCCATCTGAAAACAAACACGTTCAAGGGGCCAAAAAACATTCACCGTATACGAGGCCTTCCATCCCATCCTCGTCGCCAATTGTAGGGTCCACTTCCGGAAGCAACTCTCGCAACGGCAAACTCCAGCTCTCCAGTTCAGAAGCTTTCTCCGGTCGTCCGGATTCACCAGACTTCGCACAGGTTCGCTGTCCGTCGTCCGCCGACGCTCCACTTTTCTCGCCACTGTCACTCTACACGCTCATTCGTAAATGCTCAATTCGCACCATCTACACACTCAATGTAAACATAGAGAGTGCATGCCAGTACAAACCCTACAGTGCCCACACATCACTTGTTCATCGATTTCAAATCGGCGTATGATACAATCGATCGAGAACAGCTATGGCAGATTACAGGGTGCGGCAGGAAAAAATGCGAAAAGTTCAAGGCGCTATTACACACTGAATATAGGATATATATGACTATTTTTTAATGACAGTGTATCAGCCAACGTATATATTCTAGCACTACAAAATAAAAATTAACATATTTGATTTTTAACATGTGATAATGTAAGCCTAAAAAGTTGGTATCAAAAAACTGCGCGCCCAATGGTCATCAGACAAAATGGCTATAATAGTAAAAAAATAGCTTCAATTCGATGAAAAACCAAGCCATATTAGTCCAGAGCCATGTAGTTTCACATACCAGATGAAATAAATACATATATATGATAATAATGTAGAGATAATTAAAAGTTTTGTTTTATCAGGTATGAAATTTAGCGACCTGTGTGCTTTTCAGTGGTTTGAAAATTTTGATGGTCTTCAGCTTCCGGTGCCGTCTTGTAAAGATTTGTGCCCAAGAAGTGATTTTTTTAAATAACTTTTCAGAAAATTAGCCTGGTAGAGATCATGGAACGTTGAAACATAGATTAGTTAACGTCAAATGGAGGAAAATGAGGTTTGAAGTTGAAAAACACTTTCGCATTTTTTCCTGCCGCATACTGTATGCACGAATACGGATGCCCGGATAAACTGATACGATTGATCAAGGCGACGATGGATCGAGTGATGTGCGTAGTTCGAGTATCAGGGACACTCTCGAGTCCCTTCGAATCTCGCAGAGGGTTACGGCAAGGTGATGGTCTTTCGTGCTTGCTATTCAACATTGCTTTAGAGGGTGTAATTAGGAGAGCGGGGATAAACACGAGTGGGACGATTTTCACGAAGTCCGTTCAGCTGCTTGGTTTCGCTGATGATATTGATATTATTGCTCGTAAATTTGAGACGATGGCGGAAACGTACATCCGACTAAAGAGTGAAGCCAGGCGAATCGGATTAGTCATTAATGTGTCGAAGACAAAGTATATGATGGCAAAGGGCTCCAGGGAGGAATCACCGCGCCTGCCACCCCGAATTTATATCGACGGTGATGAAATCAAGACGGTTGAAGAATTCGTGTACTTGGGCTCACTGGTGAACGACGACAACGACACCAGCAGAGAAATTCAGAGGCGCATTGTGGCAGGAAATCGTTATCACTTTGGACTCCGCAGAACTCTACGATCGAATAAAGTTCGCCGAAACGCGAAGTTAACCATCTACAAAACGCTGATAAGACCGGTCGTCCTCTATGGGCATGAAACATGGACCCTACGTGCAGAGGACCAGCGCGCCCTTGGAGTTTTCGAACGGAGGGTGTTGCGTACCATCTACGGCGGAGTGCAGATGGAAGACGGGACTTGGAGAAGGCGAATGAACCACGAGCTGCATCAGCTGCTGAGAGAACCAACCATCGTCCATACCGCGAAAATCGGGAGGCTACGGTGGGCGGGTCACGTCATCAGGATGTCGGATAGCAACCCGACTAAAATGGTTCTCGAGAGTCATCCGACCGGTACAAGAAGACGTGGAGCGCAGCGAGCTAGGTGGGTCGACCAAGTGAAGGACGATCTGCGGACCCTACGCAGAGTGCGGAACTGGAGAAAAACAGCCATGGACCGAGTTGAATGGAGACGGCTACTATGTACAGCAGAGGCCACCCCGGCCTTAGCCTGATCGGTAAGTAAGGTAAGTATCCCGTGTAGCTGCCGGCTTAGAATAGCACTACGGACCACCTGTTCCGGTGGTAAAAGTCCACCAAACAGGTAACCCCAATCCAAGGTGTCAGGCGACCCGTGCTGAGGGATGAATGGTTGAGGGGGTTTAAAATATGCTCGATCTTTAACGGAGCCCGTAGCGTGGGTAGATCGCCTTTTTGGGTTGCGTTGCGGTGAAAGATCTACCAAACCGAACCCTAGTCCTAACTGCTTCCAACTAGTGGAACAGCATAACTTAGTAATCAAAGGAAAACACTTTGGTCCTTATTACATTTTACACCTTGTTGAAAGTGATAGGTCTCGGTTTAAGGTGTGGCCGAGAAAGACCTTGAAACAGGGACAAATGGATTAGTATTCCTAATCTTTAATTCGGTGTTCACTAGTATGAAACAGTAAGAACTAGGGTTCCGATGCATGGTCAATATCGGTATCATTTCTTGACTTTATCGTTAGGGGATCCGATTTTGACTGAAAAAGGAGCGTGTTCAAAGCGGAACCTATCAATCAGAATCCTACCTTGCGATCAAGTTGAAAATAACTACTGTAATAAAACCGAATACTATATAACTTCTCAATGGTGATAAAGTAATACGACATGCACTATACAAATGACACGGGATATACCACAATAGTTGCCGGCTAAGAATAGGACTACTAACCCCAATTCAAGGTGTCAAGCGACCCGTGCCGAGGAATGAGTGATCGAGGGGGTGAAAAAGATGCTCGATCTTTAACGGAGCCTGTGGGGCACCTGGGCACCCCCCACAGTAAGCTGTCCCTTACCGCGTTAATGCAGAGCTCTGGCGTGGTGGACATTCTTTCTCGTGCGACTCGTGGGAATCAAATATGAGTAAAAATCTTAAGAATCAAAATTCAGGTGGAAGTAGCGGTGCGATCAACCCCTTCGCAAGAAGCGGGTTGATGAGGTCTCCTACAAGGAGAAGCGAGGAGTCAGGTGCTGGAAGCTGCTTACGCAGCTCAAGCGTGGGAGCTCCTGTCCACTCCACGGCAAGCCAGCCGGCGGAGGTCATGGACGGAGCATGGTTGCTGAGGGCCATCAGCCAAGTTGCAGAAAAAGGACGGCCCGCATTTGAGGTAGCTGAGCAGCAGCTTGGCAAAATTATCGACTTTGCGACAACTAAGTCGAATATAAGCAAGGACCTGAAAACGGCCTTGCTTCGGCTTAGGGCGTCTGTCGATAATGCCAAGCAGGAGCACGCGGTTGCGTTGCTGGCTGCAGCAGCGGCGGAACCCGCAAAGGAGAAAGCGTCTAAGTTTACACAAACGGAGGCCTTCTCCTTCGCGGGTAGTCCGAAGAGAGTGGAAGCGAATGCTCGCGACAAAAGCGACAAGCATTCGCAGAAGCGGGCGAGGCAGCCGTCAGGTGAGGAGCTGTCTGGCGGCGCCCGCAAGGCCAGGCGTATAATAACCCCGAAAGCCGGTGGTAACGCTGGAAAGTCGGACCCCAGCCAGGGTTCCCGGAAAGCTGGGAAGGGTGGGCCTGAAAAGGCCGGCCCGTCCCGGAATGATGGGAACAAGGGGTTGCGACCAATGGTGGGCCCTCAGCAGCCACAGAGCAGGGCGATCCAAGGAGAGGACCCTCCTTGGACAAAGGTAGAGCGGAAGAGGAAGAAGAAGGGGAATCCGCAGGCAGAAGTGCAGGTCGCCAAGCCAAGGCGTAGGAAGGCAGGTGCCAGGCGCGAAAAAGGTGACGCTATCGTCATCAAGACCGAACAGTCGAAATACTCGGACGTCTTGAAGGCGATGAGGTGCGACGCCAAGCTCGAGGGTCTTGGAGCCGACGTACGCAGTATCAGACGTACTCGTACGGGCGAAATGATCCTGGAGCTTAAGCGCGAGAAGGATCACAAGGGCGCCGCCTACAAGAGGCTGGCAGAAGAGGTCCTTGGTGATGGAGTGGAGGTGAGGGCTCTTACGCATGAGGCGACTCTGAAGGTCAAAGACCTAGACGAGATCACCGAAGCGGAAGAGCTCGTCACGGCACTGCGGCAACAGTGCGATGTTCAGGTGGCCGCCACAGCCGTCAGGCTGCGGAAGGGGCCAGCAGGGACACAGATAGCTCTGGTTCAGCTACCTGTGGCGGACGTTAAAAAGTCCGTTAAAGTAGGGAGTATTAAGGTGGGCTGGTGTGTATGTCACCTGACATTCCACGAGTCACCTGAGGTTTGCTTCAGGTGTCTGGAACCAGGACACAAGTCGTGGGACTGCAAAGGCCCCGACAGGCGCAAACTGTGTAGGCGATGCGGCGCGGAAGGTCATAAGGCCCAAAGCTGCACGAGTCCGCCCATCTGCATGATCTGTACCGGGAAAATCTCGAAAAACAGACATGCGATGGGTGGTCCAGGGTGCCCGGCCTTTAAGAAAGCCGCAGTGAGCAACAAATCACAGTGCAGGTAACGCAGCTGAACCTGAACCACTGTGATGCGGCTCAGCAACTGCTTTGTCAGGCAGTTTCTGAGTGGGAGACGGATATCGCCATCATATCGGACCCATACCGAGTACCCGCCGGCAACGGCAACTGGGTCGCGGATGGGACCAGAAAAATGGCGGCGATATGGACGACGGGTAAATACCCCGTTCAGGAGTTGGTGTCTACTACCTATGAGGGCTTCGTGGTCGCCAAAGTAAACGGGGTCTTCTTCTGTAGCTGTTATGCGCCTCCACGGTGGCCGATCGAGCAGTTCACGCAAATGCTGGACCGCTTAACGACCGTGCTCACAGGGCGAAGGCCGGTGGTAATAGCGGGCGACTTTAATGCCTGGGCCGTGGAATGGGGAAGCCGTTTCACGAACCAGCGGGGTCAGATCCTGCTAGAAACACTGGCCATCTTAGATGTCGACTTGGCTAATGTCGGTACCAAGAGTACCTTTAGTCGAAACGGAGCGGAGTCAATTATTGACGTGACCTTTTGTAGTCCTGGCCTAACAAGTAGTTCGAACTGGAGAGTAGATGATGGCTACACTCACAGCGACCACCTGGCGGTTCGCTACAGTATCGACTACAATAACAGCAGACAGCGGATAGAAGAAGAGGCGGCTAGGCCAAGGCCAAGCCCTCGCAGGTGGAAGACATCATACTTCGACGAAGGGGTATTTAGGGAGGCGCTCCGCCGTGAGCGAAACTTAATCGGTTTAGACGGCGACGAGCTGGTAGCGGTGCTCTCACGTGCGTGTGATGCGACCATGCCTAGGCGAGTCCACCCTAGAAATGGGAGGCCACCGGCTTACTGGTGGACCGACGCGATTGCGGACCTGCGCCGCGCCTGCCTACGGGCTAGGCGGCGGATGCAGCGAGCACGATCAGAGGAAGAGCGAAACGAACGGCGGGTGGTGTTCGCCGCTGCAAAAGCCGCGCTTAAGACCGAGATAAGAGCAAGCAAAAAGGCCTGCTTTGAGGGTCTCTGTCAGAGTGCCAATACGAACCCGTGGGGTGACGCCTACAGGATCGTTATGGCCAAGACGAGAGGTGTGATGGCTCCTACAGAGCAATCTCCAGAGATGTTGGAGGGGATCATTGGAGGACTTTTTCCGCGTCATGATCCTAGTCCTTGGCCTCCTTTCGTAGGACAGCCGGGGACTGGGGCTGGCGATGAGGAGAGGGTCACCGATGTGGAACTTGCGGGGATAGCTAAGTCCCTTAGCGTAGGTAAGGCCCCAGGTCCGGACGGAGTTCCGAACTTGGCCTTAAAAGTAGCTATTGCAGAGGCTCCCGAGATGTTCAGGTCTGCTATGCAGAAATGCCTGGACGAGGGAGTTTTCCCAGAAGATTGGAAGAGGCAGAGCCTGGTACTATTGCCAAAGGCGGGGAAACCACCCGGAGACCCGTCGGCATATAGACCAATATGCTTGATTGACACGGCGGGGAAGGTGCTCGAAAAGATCATCCTCAATAGAATGTTGCGGTTCACCGAGGGCGAAAATGGTCTTTCGAGTAACCAGTACGGCTTCCGGAAGGGGAGGTCCACCGTAGACGCTATCTTGTCGGTTACAAAAACCGCCGAGAAAGCACTCGAGCCTAAGAGGAGGGGAATTCGCTTTTGCGCGGTAGTGACTCTGGATGTAAGGAATGCGTTTAATAGCGCCAGCTGGTCTGCTATTGCCGATGCGCTCTTGCGTCTGGGGATACCGGAGTACCTGTACAAGATTCTCGGAAGTTACTTTCAGAATCGTGTACTAGTCTACGACACGGAGGTGGGTCGGAAGTGCTTTCACATAACCTCAGGAGTCCCGCAAGGTTCCATCCTGGGTCCGGTGTTATGGAATGTCATGTACGACGAGGTGTTGAGGTTAGAGTATCCAGTGGGAGTGGTGATTGTCGGATTTGCCGACGACATTACGCTCGAAGTCTACGGTGAAACGATCGAGGAGGTAAAGTTGACTACCAACCACTCGATTAAGGTTGTGGAGGCGTGGATGCGGTCCAGGAAACTGGAGCTGGCTCACCACAAGACAGAGGTGACGGTTGTTAACAACCTGAAGTCGGAGCAGCAGACGGAGATCAGTGTAGGAGACTGTACTATCCTGTCAAAGCGCTCCGTCAAACACTTGGGCGTGATGATCGACGATAAGCTTACCTTCGGTAGCCACGTCGATTATGCCTGTAAAAGAGCCTCCACAGCTATTGCGGCACTGTCCCGGATGATGTCCAATAGCTCTGCGGTGTACGCCAGTAAGCGCAAGCTTCTGGCTAGTGTTGCTACATCCATACTTAGGTATGGCGGCCCGGCGTGGGGCACCGCGCTAAGTACTAAATGCTACCGACGGAAGCTGGAAAGTACTTACAGGCTTATGTGCCTGAGGGTTGCGAGCGCGTACCGTACCGTGTCACACGACGCTCTCTGTGTCATTACTGGTATGGTGCCTATCAGCATTCTTATCAGTGAGGACATGGAGTGCTTCGAAATGCGCGGCACAAGAGGCATACGCAGGACTGTCAGGATGGCCTCTATGGTCAAATGGCAGCGCGCGTGGGACAGTTCCACCAAAGGAAGGTGGACCTATAGGTTGATACCGAGGGTAGATAGTTGGATTAATAGGCGCCATGGGGAAGTCACATTCCACCTGACACAGGTCCTTACAGGTCATGGTTGCTTCCGACAGTATCTACACCGTTTCGGGCATGCGGATTCTCCCGAATGCCCAGTGTGCAATGGTTCAGAGGAAACGGCGGAACACGTTTTGTTCGTGTGCCCGCGTTTTCGCACAATGCGTGACCGCATGCTTGCCACATGCGGGGAGGACACAACTCCGGACAACTTGGTCCAGAGGATGTGTAGGGATGAGTTTGGCTGGAACGCCGTTTCAACGGCTATTACCCACATCGTCTGGGAGCTACAGAGGAGGTGGCGCGTGGACTCGGAGAATGGCTAGTCCAGATGCAGTACAAGAGGTGGTCCAGGGGTTCGGAGTCGGCTTCGTAGGTCATACCGGTGCCCTGCGGTCGAGATCGACCCTTACAACGATTAAGTGGCCGCGGAGAGGAAGTCCCGGTAGCGGTGCTGTCGTGGCGTCGGTCTACTGGGTTGGATCCAAGCCCGCGGTTGGAAAGGGGTCCCCGGCAAGGGTCGGGGCAGGTGGAGACCCTGCCGTCAGCAACCTACGGATGCATCTGATAGGGCCTGAAGGGTAGTGATACCCTTCCTTTGCGGGCAGGTCAGATCGGGTTGCATGTGGGCATCAGTTCTTGATGTCCGCTCAGCAGTAGGGCGCGGGCGGGGTTGACTCTGCCCGCTTTCCGAGGACAAAGGGAGTGGCGAGGACCACTCGGGAAACTGGCTAAGCGCCAGCATGCTACCGTGATGGACTCTCCACAGCGAGTCATCGATGTTCGTTGCTGCAGGCTACGCAGCTAACCTTGTGGGTGCGATGTGCACTAGCCCCTCTCTGAAGCAATACCTTCTTGGTGGTTCCGGAGAGACGTAGGGTTTGGCGACCATAGGAATGGTTTAGTGGGTACGAGGAGAGAGTAGTCCTGGATTTTACTTTTGTTGTAGAAGACGGCCTGTCAGACCTACACTACCCTAACCTTCTGTTAGGGTGTCTGTTGAGCAGATTATCCCCCTATGGTTTAGAAGGAAAAAAAAAAAAAAAAAAAAAATACCACAATAGATCAAATATTGGTCGCAGTGGTTTATGTTCCGAAAAGAGAAGAAAAAGGTAAGTAAGCTCCAATTTTTTCGAGCACAAATCTAGAGATCCGTAAATTGTAGCTTGCTGAAAATGTAACTTGATGCTTACTTCCGCGCAGTAAACATTGAGTTACACTTTTAGCCAGATCTGTTTGACGGTTCTCTTGATTTGTGCTTGAGAAAATTTGAGTTGTGTACTCCAAATACCATGTCTTTAAATAACTTCAAACTGGCTGATGACGTTGCTCTCCTAGCTTAACGGCGCTCTGAAATTCAAAGCAAGTTAGATAATCTTGCCAATCACTCCTCGGTGGCAAGTCTTACGAGAGTGGTCCACTTAGCCGGAAGATGCTCTTAAAGAGGTTATCAAGAGGTTCATACATCATCAGTTTTATTGCAAGTTTTATAAAATTGGTCTTGAAAACCTCTTATAGAGCCGAACATAACTTTAAATGTTATTTGGGAGGGCTGCTTTGGCGATGATGATGTACCTGGGCTTGTTAGGGGAGTCAAGTACAAGACACTGAAGACGACCTTACAGTTGAGGTCGAAATACGTATCTGTCAAAGGATGAAAATTCTTAGTGGAATTCAAAGAAACAGTACTTAACACGATTTACTTTTTACTTGCTTTGGCGAGTTTAAGAAAATGTATAAAAAAATAGCCAACGCACCAACATCCAAATTTTGAACTCAAACGTGAAATCTGTGCTGTTGTATATCAGTGAAACCTAATGTTTCAGTGTAGAACACTCAACGACTTCAGATCTTCATCAATAAATGCCAGAGGTTATAATTCGTGCATTTTGCCCTTACAATTGGATCTTTAATGTGGAGCTTCATCGTCGAAGTCGTCAAAAGCCGATAGCGACAGAAATTCTGGAGCGAAAGTGGTGGTAGGTTGGCCACTCTCTACGCAAGGGCGGAAACGATATCGGCAAGTAAGCATTAGATTGGACGGCCATCGCAACAAAGGCAGGCCCGCAGTCTAAACACAGGAATTAAAGAAGTCAGAATTTACCTAAATTTTATGTTTGCCAAATACCTCGAAATGCTACTGGGCACTTTCGTTAATTCTATACATTAGTGTAGAGAAATTATCAATCACTTACCGTACAAATGCCCTCGATCGGTCCCATCCTGACCACTACTGCTGCTGCTGCTGCCACTTGTATTCCTCCCAGCATGTTCACTAGCTCTTCGCTGCGGCTCCGGTTCTGCCACACCTCCAACCAACCGCCCACTACACATCAACGCCAGTAGCGCCGCGGCCATCGATAAAGTTCGCCACCGCCACCGTGGGAATGTCCTTTGCGATCGGGGTGGCGCTGACTGTGTCGTGATTGTGAACGAGTTCATTTTTCTTCACCTCTTTTCCAGTGCTATTTAGGCTTTAATTCTTCGGGTGTTATATTTTTCTCCTAATTCCGATTTCGTTTCTGTTTTTATGCACGACCGTTCGTCTTTTGGCGTGATTTGGATCGTGCACGATTTTTTTCACCTGTTTCCTCCCGTCGACGTCGTCACCGTCCTGTGATAGATGCGACCTCGTTAGGATGATGTCGGTCGGTCGGGGTTTATTCGGGCGCTTGTTTTTCCGCGGCGACACGCACTTCGTGTTCGTTTTCGCGCCGATTTATTGCCCTCATTAGGGAAACTTCCTCGCGGGAGCGTATTTCACAACTAGGCTGCTGCTCCCCTCCTCGTTATCGAATGAGTCGTGCTAAGGTAGTTAACCGAGGACGACGAAAAACATAACGGTAAAAAATTAGGCGAAATAAAACGTGGCATTAATAATGATATACACTTTCACGCTTTACACTTTGTCGCCGTACTGCCGCAACTTTTTTTCTTCGGCCCCTTTTAAAACTCATTTGTCGAACGAGGCCCGCTGGAGGCCACGGAGACGCGGGTCGAAACGACCCGGAAAACTGTACAAAACTTGACTCGATCCCCGGGAAAAAAATATGAACACAAATAAAATAAATCACAATTTTCCCGCAGCTAGACGCTGGTGATGCTCGGAGGTTGCTCGCTACTGCCCTCTGACCCCTTGCGTCGAACCACACGCTATTCGAGAACGGACGACCCCTGTCGAGTGGTCAGGACAGCACTTCGGAGTGTCTCTTTCACCAACCGACGACACTTGATTTTCACCTTCACCCCGAGCACTTCTCTTCTGATTGTGACTAATGGGTGGCAATTCTTTTTCGTTTTTCAAACCCGACAGCACGGGCGGCCACTTGGGTGCGGGGAGGGGAGTCGGTTCGAGACCGTTTCACACGTGCACTGCGACGAAGGGTTTGGGGGGAGAATTCCCTGGAACTATTTTTCTTCCGGTGTTCGTTGTTGCGATGCGAGTCTCGAGCCCGGAAGAGACTAAGAGACGATTTAAAATTCACTTAAAACACACTTTTCACATACACACACACTCACAAAAAGACGTTAAACGACCGGCTAGAGTGGATCAACCGACGGGTTTGACCTGGAAAGAGAAGAGAAAAGAAAGATTGTAGGGTCAAATAAATTAGCATTAATATATATGGGATTGGACAGGATCAGGGCCGGTGAGAGTTTCCTTTGTCTACTAGCAGTGCCGGAACTGCGGAGGGTTCCGGCAGGGAACGATGGTGTGTTGTTTGACTCTTTTGCGGAATTGGATAGAAGAAGGTTTTTCTTGGGACGATGAAGTGCGGTGAAGAAGCAGAAAATACATATTACATATGTATGTAGTAAAATATAGTACTTTTTTATTTTCCTTATAAATATTTTTTGGTTCCTCTCAAGATATTTTCGAAATATACATAGGAGATGGGTACCATCAGTAATCTCACGTTCCCAAATTCATCCTATTCGAAAACAAGCGATTACATGGCACCGATTGATTCCGTTCTTTTTGTTTTCAAGCTGGCTCACTTCTAACAATAAATACAAAAATAAGAAACTAAACAAACTAAACTTCAAAGCTCATATATGTATTTGCTCAGCATCGCATTCAAAACAAAACATAATCAACAATAGTACGCCACAGCACAATACTAGGTTCGTGGCTACTCCTCTCCATGCTCGGTAACGCGCAATGCTCGCCAGATCACGATCCACCTGGCCCACCCATCGTGCTCTCTGCGCTCCACGTCTTCTTGTGTTAACCGGATCAGTCGCGAGCAACAACTTTGCAGGGTTGTTGTCCCACATTTTTGCAACATACCCTGCCCACCGTATCTTTCCGGCTTTGGCCATCTTCTGGATGCTGAGTTCGCCGTAGAGCGCAATCTCACATCGTTCTCCTGCACACTGCCAACGATAGTCCTTAGCCCGCGCCGCTCGAACACTCCGAGTGCATGTAGGTCCTTCTCCAGCAAGGTTCATGTCATGTGCCCGTAGAGGACCACCGGTCATATAAACGTTTTGTAGGTACTTGGTGCATTTGGTGCGGAGGTGAAGCCTTTTTAAACCACAACTTCTTCTGGAGCATGAGGTAGGAACGACTTCCACTGGGTGATGCACCTTCGAATTTTTCACCTCATATTACAGCCAGCTATCAGTAAGGACCAGAGGTAAACGAGTTCTACTATCACCGTATGGTGTCCCCACAGGCCCGTGCGCAGAAAGAGGGTTTTAGGTTTGAAACTATTCTATTCTATTCTATTCTAGTGCTTGCACAGACAGTATTGAAAAGCATCCTGGAAATATCAAAATTTCTACTGATATTTTCTTGTCAGCATTAATATTTGCAGCATATCATAGATGTAATACAAATATTAAAATGGCCAGGCCCACTGCGCAGACTATTGGATTGAAAGATAATTCAAAAACATAAGGCAATCAGGTTATCCACTTATGAATGACATGATTGACAAACCTTTTTGAATTGAATGAAGGAAGAAACGGGGACAACCGTACCAACCGTTTCTGTGTAGGGGAATGATTTTTGAACATGAGATCGTTGGGAGTGGTGCAGCTAAGAAGGTTATTGCGCACTCCGTTATAGTTGGGGTCTCTTCTCCTGGGATGGGACACAGGCATTTGTCCATGTGTCCTGGCTTTAAAGCCTAGGCTTAAGCGCCATTACTCGCTCTCTGAAACGAAAAGAAAGAATAATGGTCCCATTCCCAAATATATAGAACAATAATCCAATAATAAGCACAACCAAAATAGTAAATTAGGGTGCCTGTACCAGTTATCGCACCACCTGAGAAAAACTATTTCTACAAAAATAAGAAGAAGACCGACGAATGTAAACAATAAGTCAAATGAATGATTAGTTTTCATACTTTACAGGAAAAATATAAAAACGGAGCCAAAACTACTTTTAGTATTTATTACGGCGTGTGCCAATGATAGGAACCCTGTACCAGTTATGGACACATTTGTTAATTTGGGTTCCACTTCGCACTATTTACATGCATTCCTTACGGGATTTGCCATAACTGGTACACTATGGCGAAATAGGGTGCAAGGAGGCCGAAAAGTTAAGGAAAATGATTCATTTCTACCATAATTTGAGCAAATTGTGAAGTTTGAATGATTGCAATCATCTTTTGTGATCGTGATCAGTTGTTAACGAAATTTTTCTTGTTGATTTGTATCTTTAAAGGATGAAAATCAACTATGGCGAATTTGAGGTACTATAGCCATAACTGGTACACTGAGCCTAGTACAAATATGTTAGCCTATCACAGCAACATGAAATGACAAGTTCAGTAATTCATGTAATGATTTACAAAAATCTATAACTTCCTGAACCTAGGTTGAACCTGGCGATTACAGCAACTAGCACAATGCAGAACCCGATTATGTTTTGCTTGCAATATGTCATTTGACATATGTACATTTTTTGTTATCATAAGCTCAAAATGAAACAAGATATTACTGCGGATAGTCTGAAGCTTCAACGATGATGCTAAAATGCTAACAAGGTTTTTCAAATTATGCTTCAGGTCGACACTCATGACGACAAACTGTACAAATATGATGGAAGAATAAATAATAGATATGTATACATGTAAGTAAATCCAAACTATTACCTATTGTAAGTCTGATATAATAAAATAATAAAAGCAGAAACCAATACAGCTCAATTTACTTTTAATAAAATGTTTGTTTTATTAGAAAACAAAAAGCATAGCATCAAAGATTGCTCTGTTGCTAGTGGCGTCTTAAACACTTCAAAACCACTTTTTTCGTCCTAGAGAACAAAATGGAAACGAACTAGCGACTGATTGTCACCACCAGCCAATTTCCTTAAGAACCGATTTTTCAACACGAACATACGAATTTGACCACCTCATTCACCGATCTACACACACCAACGGTTCAGAATAAGATAATTTATTTGGTACATAAACCAAGTTTTCCACACATTTTCACTCAATTTCCGATGATTTTCTTCGTTAGCTACAGTTCCGTAAATCTTAAACTGACCAAAGTATCTTCACGGCCAAGCGCACGACCTACGAGTACTAGCTCCAGATCTGCAAGTTTGACACTACGGGACGCGACGAAGAGAAAAGCAACAAAACGACGACCGATTCCGTCGGAAACATTGTTACCGTAAAAAAAAATCACTTGCCAACGGTGGCCACTTGTCGATGTGTTTCAAACCGTTCAATCACTGTTTTCTTCGGAGAATTGTCAATTTTCCCAAAGATTCTCCTTCCACATCCATGCACTTCGCCGGATGTTACTGGAAAGCTTCACCTTCAACTCAAGTAAGCACCATCCAAATAGAAATTCGTACACAACATTGAATTGTCTAATTTTTAAATAAATAAATTTACACAAATTCTCAGCCGAATCTAAAATCCGCGGAAGTGAAAAAACGTGACAGTAAACCAAAAACTCAACCGTCCGCGAGCGCCCAAAGAGGGTTTTAGGTTTGAAACTCCAAAAAACTCCTTCTGAGCACGGTTTTGTAATTCCCGTTCATCGTGATATTACTACCTAGACGACCTTTGCTACATCGCGTGTCACAAGTCCGACCTTTGCTGCTTCGCGTTACATGTGGGTGGGTCACAATAGTTTAAGAAAAAAAAAAATCAACAGCACTAGTAAGCAACAAGCACTGCAACCGAACAAGCACTCGCAACAGCCAATACAGAGCCCACAGTCGGGTCAGACAAGTTCAATCACACAAGACAAGAAGCCAACCCAATCCAATCCTCAACAATTCTCAAAGCAAGCATCGTTCTGCTAGCATTTGCGATCGTGCTCCTTGAAGACCCTTTTGGAAACACCATGCAAGCTAGAGCATTGCTTGACAGCGGCTCTCAACTGTGTTTCATTTCTGAACGAGCATCGCAGCGTTTGAAATTCAAGCGCTCGCTCTCGTGAGGCACTTTCGATTAGTGGTATCGGTGAAGCTGCAAAGAGTGCAAAAAATCATTTCCGCTCGTGTTCGATCTCGCATTTCGTCGTTCACTGGAACGGGGAAGATGTTTTCTACCTACTATCACAAGTTACACCTAACCTTCACATTCGGGATATTGATTCCATCAGTCTGCAACTTCCGGAGGACATCGCACTCGCTGATCCGTTTTTCACGGAGTTCGGTGGCGAGGGTGTGATCACAGGAGCAGGATTGTTCTCGAGCTCGAGCACGTCAACTTAAGCGCTACCATTATAACTCTTCGGCTAATATGGGAGCCCAGAACAGATGTATTCCACTTCAATGTTCCGGAGTGGTTATCCTCGGTGATCTGCAAACGTATGGTCATTTCTGACCCAGCCATAATCCTCGATCCTATTGGACTAATCGGAAAATGGAAACAGAAGGTTTCCTGGGATGAACCTCTACAAGATGAGTTCCGAGCGCAATGGATCGAGTTTCGCACCAATCTGTCGAGGCCTGTAAATCTGCAGATTCCGAGATGGATTGATTTTTAAAAGGATTGTCTCTCGGTGGAAATTTGTAGTAGCCAAATCACGAATTGTACTACTTGCAGAGATGGAAAAAAAAAAGATGAAACAGCTCACAACTCCACGGTAGGAGTTGTTTTCCGCTGTACTTCTAGTACACCTGTATGAAAAAACTTCAGCAAGTTTTCCAGTATTTACTAAACTGTATTTTCACAATGACTCTTCGATTGTAAGATACTGGCTTTCATCAAATCCGTAGCAATACCAAATGTTCGTGTCAAATAGGAACTCAGAGGTGTAGCATCTGACGAAGAATGGAACATGGCGGCAAGTTGCGGGTAAAGATAATCCCACGGATGGGCTATCGCGCGATGCTTAGCCTTCAGATCTATAGAAGAACTAGCTATGGTGAGAAGGTCCGGTCTGATTGCGACAAGAGAAGAGCTGCTGGCCGGAATCTAGGCTCCTAGAGCTAAATCGTTTGCACTTGGAAAAAGGATCCGCAGTAGCTTCAGTAGCAGTAATAGCTCCACCTAGTGAAGTCTTTGTTTAACGTTCCACTTTGCTATGTTGCTGCGCCTCAATCACAACGCTCTGCTAACACGTGGATCGACGCCCAGGATGTACGGCTCGGTTTCACTTACAGAACGGGAGGACGCTCAATTGCATCTAGTAAAGCTGTGACAGAAAAAGTGTTTCGCTCAAAAAATTGCCGATCTCGAAAGAAAGGAAAAAGTCAAGCCAACTTCTCGAATCAACACTCTTCAGCTATGGCTGGTCGAAGGTGTCAGTACATACTCCGAGTTGGCGACCTGCTGAAAATTCTCCAGTTTCAACGGATCAGAAGCGTCCTATCCCGTTGTTGGACAATAATCATCTGTTATCGTTCATGATAATACATCGTTTCCACTTTAAACACCTACACGCTGGAGCACAACTGCTACCCAAGTAACACCTGCAACTAAAATGGAAATGATCATCGTTGCAAACATGTTGCAACTGAGTTTTCATGAAACAAACAAAATTAAAACCTATTAAAATCCTGTTGTTAATGCCAAACTGAGGTGTAACAGTTTTAAAACAACTAGCAAAATGAAAACAAATGTCATCATTAGTCGAAACTTGCGAAACCAATTTGTTACTGAAGTATAATCTGATTGTTTCAACGAATCTTAGTTACAACCGTTTACAAACCAAATCAACCAAAATATTGATTCTGATTGTTATAAACATGTTGCACCTGGAACTTATTTAGAACATAACGAACAATTTTGACAGGAGAGATAGAAGTTCCAAAATGTGCGGCAAAATGTTTTTGTGATCACGAAAAATATAAAATACACTATAAAAAACCAAAATGTTTCAAAAATAACGAAATCATGTACAAATAAAATGTAACCTTTTCTTCATAAATTTATCGACATATTCCAAATTTTATAAAATTAAAGTGGTAAAATAGAAAAAAAAAATCTGATTGGAAGTATAAAATTGACCCAATAAAAGAAAATCTGCCTCATTTTCGCAGTACTGAACGGCTGGTACCAACCACTGGGAAGATTTGAATATATGGGGGTTTGAGAAATCTAACGAAACGTACAAAAATATTAGGAGTTTCCTACGAAAAATTTTACAATGGGTTTACATTTTTCTCAAAAAACGTGAAATTTTCGTTACGTAAGAAATGGTCAGCCTCTTGTCGACGTAAATGGAAAGTACACGTCCAAGTGTCGGCTTTTTTTGGTTATTTATGTCATACACGGAAAATTCAAACTACTTATTTTGGGTCGATTTTACCCTAAAATGAGTATATTAAATCCAATTATCCCAATTACCCAATCCAAGGTTGCAACCTTCAATTGGAAAGATTTACATTCATTTGCTATTATCTCAGTTCAGAAGCATGCCATCGAAAAACAATGTATGGATAAATTTAACCTTGTAGTTTTATCTGAAAGTTTGCCGAATAACATTGGGGTCGCAAACGTATACCAAAGTCGTGAGCGAGCTGTGAAGGCAACTCTCCACACGGTGAATGTAAATTTCATTCACGCTGTGGAAAGTTGCCTTCACAGCTCGCTCACGACTTTGGTATACGTTTGCGACCCCAATGTTATTCGGTAAACTTTCAGATAAAACTACAAGGTTAAATTCATCCACACATTGTTTTTCGATAGCATGCTTCTGAACTGAGATAATAGCAAATGAATGTAAATCTTTGCAAATGAATGGTTGCAACCTTGACCCAATCTATCCAACGGGGGTCCTTGAGGCCAATAAGCAAATTTTTGGAAAATGTAGATTTACCCAAATTTGGGTTGAATGAAGGGGGTCTTGGGTTGAATTTACCTACTCTTGAGTATATTTACCTTGCGTGAGTTTAATCGATTCACTCAAATGTTGACTTATTGGGCCGAACTACGTCAAAAGAATCCAATTTTTGGTAGTTTGACGGTTCCGTGTACCACGTGCAGCATTGTTGTAATTTGTCAATATGGATTCCCATAGACATGATTCATCAAATAGTATCTTTCTAAATTCTAAAATTAATTTTCAGCATTTTATGGGTGCATTAAATAAGCTGCTGAAATGCACTCCGACAAAGCAATATGGCGAGTTAATTTTTACCACAAATGCCTAAATTTTCACTCGCAAAATGATAGATAGTCTGAGGTGCGTTGAGAATACGGAGATAAAATGCGTAGCTTACCGATAAATCTTGAACGCCACACAAATTGATGTTCTCGGTCAGCCTTATTTGCGGTATATTTATGCACACAATTTATTAATCACATGAACTCGAAACTGTTGATGCATAATAACTGGTAGTGAAGAATGTGGTGACTAGCTGACTAGTTGTCGAATCGGTCACCATTTGTTATGTCGACTATAAGTTGTATCTTGGTTATAATTCGATTGCGTATTGAAACCGTTTACACTACCCGTCATAAGTACGGACTCACAAAAAGTATTGCAACAATATTGCATCACCCTGACTCACCTCGATGTCTCAAAAACCAGAACACCTACAAAAATGCCGCCTTCAGAAAAGTTGTTGCTTTTGGGCTTCTGAATAATTTTGCTGAAGACAGCATCTTTGTAAATCCTAAGGTTGTGGAGATATTGAGGTGAGTCAATGTGAAGCAATATTGTTGCAATACTTTTTGTGAGTCCGTACTTATGACGGGTAGTGTATATCAAGAATGGATGTTTTATATTGGCTCCACCTCTTGCGCTTTTTTGGTTGTAATTTAGTCGTTAATAAGACGATTGGTTCAAATGGCATAACTTTCAATATAGTTGCATACAAATTACTGGAACTTATTAATGTCCAAGTGTGTTGCTTGGGTAGTAGTCAGTGGCCGTGAACGTTTCTGGTCACTCAGTGCGGACAATCTCGCTAGGATGATTGTGCATAGATGCATTACCTACTTACGGAAGGAGCCGATAGTCCAGGACCAGTTGACGACTGATCTCCCAGCGTCACCATTTCTTCAGGTGGGCGGTGACTATTGTGGGCCCTTTTTGATCAACTACCACAATACTTAAAAGGCGTAGGTATCGCCGTCAAGCACTACACTGCAAACTCTGTCGGTTTGTGGGCGGGTGGCAGTGAAGTCTGCTGAAGAAGGTGATAGGACTGCGAACGGTTACTCCCGAAGAACTTAACACGCTTCTGACACAAATCGAGGCATATCTGCTCTAGACCGCTCAGTAGCGATCCAAGTGGCCTTGATGTGTTGACTCCAGGTCTCTTTCTATTCCCATTCAACGCCCTATGGCGGCCGTGGCGGAACCGTGGCTGCATGACGTTACGGAGAACCGACTCTCCAGATGGCAGTAGGCTGAAGATTTCGATCAGCGCGTGTGGCTCATCTGGTCCGGACCATGCCTGCACAACAGGACAAAACTCTGAAAAATACGTTTTTGTTTCTTCATTGGCTTTGAGAAAGTTCCATCAGAGGCTGCTTAGAAGGCCATTCGACTACCTTGTGTAAACTTTCAAGTTCCAAAATAACTTAAAAATGAAGCTGCTAAGAATGCAAACGAGCAACCTCTTGCTCTAACAAGCTGCTTAGCTCATAAAATACCCTCTCTCTAAAGCAATGTCCATAAACTACGTAACGTTCTAGGGGAAGGGGTTGTGTGATTTTCATTAAAAAAAACTTTACGGAGGGTGGAGATGATGTGAGCGTTACGTAATAATTGGATGCTACCTTATCGGAACTTATGATGACTTGTACTCCTCCGGTAGCTGTTCGGTTTCCCAGATCCTGACTATCAGTCGGTGCAGACAGGTGGCCAACTTTTCTGGTCCCATCTTGATGAGTTCAGCTGCGATACCATCCTTACCAGCTGCTTTGTTGGTTTTGAGCTGGCGAATGGCATCCTTAACTTACCTCAGCGTAGGAGTTGGTTCATTTCCGTCCTCCGCTGCACTGGCGTCGTCGTTTCTTCCGTTGCCGTGGGCTCCCGGGCCTACGTTCTCCACGCTGTTCAGGTACTGATCAAAGTACTGCTTTCACCTTTCGATCACCTCACGTTCGTCCGTCAGAAGACCTTCGTCCTCATCCCTGCATATTTCGGCTCGTGACACGTAGCCACTGCGGGATGCGTTGAGCTTCTGGTAGAACTTCCGCGGTTCTTGGGAACACACAGCAATTTCATTTTTTCGAACTCCGCTTCTTCCAGACATCGCTTTTTCTACCGAAAGAGAGAGGCGGGTCTGCTGTTTCCGCTTCTGTTTGTAACGTTTCACGTTCTGCCGGGTCCCTTGCTGTAGCATTACCGCTTGTGCTGCGTTCTTCTCCAAAATCGCTCTGCACTCCTCGTCGAACCATTCATTCCGTCGATTCCGTTCCACGTACCTTATGGTGCTCTCGGCTGCGTCGCTGATGGCTGCTTTCACTGTACTCCAGCAGTCCTCTAGAGGGGCCTCATCGAGTTCGCCCTCGTCTGGCAACGCGGCCTCGAGATTCTGCGCGTATGCCGAGGTGACATCCGGTTGTTTCAATCGCTCTAGGTTGTACCGTGGCGGTCGCTGGTACCGTACATTGTTAATGACGGAGAGTTTTGGGCGCAGTTTGACCATCACCAGATAGTGGTCGGAGTCGATGTTGGCGCCACGATAGGTCCTGACGTCGATAATGTCGGAGAAGTGCCGTGCGTCAATCAGAACGTGGTCGATTTGGGATTCCGTGTGCTGTGGTGATCTTCAGGTGTAATGATAAGGGTGACTGTTTATTATTATTATTAATATTTATTAAAGACACTTTACCACTTATGTGGCATTCGTGTCTGAAGGGTGACTGTGTTGGAAGAAGGTGCTACGTATCGCCATACTTTTGGAGGCAGCGAAATCAATGAGTCGTAGGCCGTTTTCGTTCGTCTGCTGGTGGGCGCTGAATTTTCCAGTCGATCTGAATTCCTCTTCCTAGCCTACCTGAGCGTTCAAATCTCCTATGATGATCTTGACGTCGTGGCTTGGGCAGCGGTCGTACTCGCGTTCGAGCTGCACGTCATTTGCGTTCTTGTCATCATCAGTGCTTCCGGAGTGTGGGCTGTGCACGTTTATTATACTGAAGTTGAAGAATCGGCCATTGATCCTTAACCTACACATTCTTTCGTGGATCGGCCATAAACCGATCACGCGCCTCTGCATATCACCAATCACGATGTAAGCTGTTCCCAGCTCGCGTGTTTTGCCGCAGCTCTGGTGGATGGTATGACTACCTCTAAACGTTCGCACCATGGATCCTGTCCAACACACCTCCTGCAGCGCTACGATGCCGAACCCGCGGTCCTTCAGTAGATCGGCGAGTATGCGGGTGCTCCCAATGAGGTTGGGAGATCGCCAGTTCCACGTACCGAGTTTGCAATCGCAAGTCCTTTTTGTTCGCTGAGGTCGTTGCCATTGGTCTTGGTTTGTATTATTCTGTTGCTGATTTTCCGTTACATTGGTTTTTTACGGCTGGCTCGTAGGGCCTGACAACAACCCCCTTCTTTCCGGAGGACCATAATGTACAGTTGAGCTTCCCTGGCACTCGGACATAGATCAGCCGCCCCTAACATGGAGATCAGACGCTGTTGTGAGCCGCTCCTCCTGGAGAACAGACGCTCAGGTTTGCCGAAACAAACCTCCTCTTCCCTGTCAGCCTACGACCAAAGTTCCCACCGGGGTTTGTTATCCGATCTTCCATAATGTTGCTCGCAGCCCAACCAGTGCCACGTGAAGTTAGGGTTAGGAGTTGCTGGGCAGAGCTTAATGGATCTCAATGGGAATTTCGATTACACAAAATACCCAGCCTTTACTGTGTCTAAAAAGTGCATAACAATTCGGGACAGAACTCCGGGTGAAATCTCGCATATTGAAGACATTCCAGAAAGAACTTCTAGAGATATTCCGGAAAAAAATGTCGGAAAAAACCTCAGTAAGAAACGCTGGGTATGTTTTTGTAGAAGCTCATGTTAAAATCCCTAAATGAATCATGGAAGAAATTAATGATACGAACCATCGACAAAATACCTACTAAGCGCATTAGCTAAAAATTCTCGAACCGTGTAGAAAATTAGGTTTTGGTTTACCGAATTAAATATTATTATTAAAAATTTATCTGACAATAGAGATATTACTACAAAAACTTACTTGAATAATTTGATATTGCTACTATATATTTGGATCAGCCACTTGTCATCCAAATACTACCCCACAGTAAAAAAGCGAGCCAACATCTCTGACCCCCATTGTGCGTTGAACCCCATTTTGACAGCAAAATTTGTAAACAGTAAACTTTTCTGGACCAACACTTGAAAAGCGCGTAATATTTTCCACTACAAAAAAGAAAATTTTCGAAAATACTAGAAGAATTATGAAAAAATCTAATTCTCTTAGCTGAAATATGTAACAATAAATAAAAACGTGTTCAAATTAGGCCGCAATTGGGGATGTAAAGAACTTTTTTTGTTAAAGAAAAAATATCACTCGTAAACTACGCCTAAATCAAATGTTTGACCTGAAACAGATGATGACTTCAAAAACATGGCCGCATCGCAGCCGGTTGATTTGGATACACTTTGAACTTCAGTGATGATAACAAGTTGCAGCAAAATTAAAATTTTCAACGCATATTGCAAACCACTTAATAAATTTCCCACTATCTGCTCAATCTCGTTCACTCATAACAACCGCCTCATAAAGCAGAGACTCACTTTCAGAAAACCAATTATCCTCGCACGTCGAGTTCCCAATTGCAGCAATTCCCATCGATTCTCCACCATTTCACCATTTCAGTAGAACAAAGTTTAAACATTAGAGTTTGAGCACTGATGCAGCTGCTCTTCCAGAGCTCCTCACTTCTCCACCCACTCCGTCCAGACGATGAACCGGAAAAGTCATTGAAAACACACTTTCATAGTGCAGCAACAGCAGCAGCAGCAGCTCTTGTTTTTCCTTTGCTCGTTTCCGGTTTTCTTCACCATCGCCGTCGACCCAAACGTCCGGACGGGAATGAAGAAAAAAAAACTAGATAGGATGTGATAGTGCCCACTTTCCACCTCCTATTAGTTCCTTGTGGCACAGTCAGTGCCACTCAGTTGAAAACAAAGACGCACCACCGTAGCTGCAGGAGCTGTTCGATTCCATCCGGCCGGTGGTGCTTCCTCTGTAGCTACGTACGGTACCTAGGAATAATGCTTCGATGAAGGGTGAGCGTTTCAAAGGGATACGCCCTGTGGTGGTGGTGGTGGGAATCAAATTGAGCAGGGAATAAAAAGAGAAAACCACGCGGAAATAACAAATGCAGAAAAGCACTCAAGCTTACCGTCGGGGCGATAAGCGTATCGAATTGAAATGCTCGATGACAGGTGGGTGTGTGTGAGAGTGTAAGCGGCTAGATGCTGAAGTCGGATGTGGTTTTGTGCACCGGAAGTGTGAAATTCGGGAATATAATTTCCGGAAAGTGGTGCTAAAAATTCAAGTAAAATTCAAGTCATTTGTTGAATACTGGACTATAGTGCTGTTGTGAAGCGTGGTCAAACAAAATATTGATAATTTTGTTTGTGTTTAAAAAAAAGAAATAAAAATCACAAAACATTAAAAAAGGAAAAAAAATAAAACACAGGTGACAAAAGCGATGAAAGTGGATTTTTTATAGAAGTTATTCAACGGCGAAAATTTAAATGTCATATACGTAATAGGAATTACATGAAAAAAAAAATGATTGTACAAAATGTATTAAAAATTGTATTACAAACTTTTGGAAATAAAAGATTCTGAAGAATGTGATTATCAAACGAAACTTATCCACCCACAGAACAGTGCTGATTCTGAAATTTCGGTAGATGCTGAAAGACTGCATTAAAGAAACTGTAATTAAAAAAATAAAGAGAAAAAAAATAAAAAAAACAAAACATAAAAAAAAATTGCAGGAAAATTAAGACTCAAGTAACAAAAGTGATAACAGAGGACATTGTTGTAAAACACACGAGATCAAAATACTTCAAAAATATTAGAAATGACATCAAGTATAAAAGTGACACATGCCAAAATAATAAAAATAAATAAATATGTAACAACTTTTTAAACTGTAACAAACATTTTTGGAATTTTGATATTTAAAGGAATGTGATTTGAAACAAAAACAGTGCAATCTGGCACCGAACTGCACGTGCGATCAATCGGTACTTTGGGGGTGAAATTGGACATTGTAAGAAGCAAGCATTCTGCGGTTGTGTAAAATCGTGGTTTCTATTTCCCTGAAAATATCCGCCGCCCGGATACTGACTCCATCAGACCATCCGAGCACGACCAGTGCCAGTGCAGTGGTTACAGAGAGCCTTGTGGACCTCCTTCTAGTTGGGCATGTGCGATTCGTTCTGGCTTCACCCATCGCCGCATCGCCATCGTGCCATCGTTTGCACAAGAATGAGAGGAAAGTTTGCCTGCTAAAACATTGTTTTTAGATTATTTTCCACCGCCCCCCACACCCTCGTTTCTTCAGCACTGACTGTGGAGCAGCCGTCGACGCATCCGGAATTCTCGGAAGAAAAACAGTTCGGTGCAAAAAGTGCTTCCCGAAAGAGAAGAATTCCCGCAAACAGGCGTCCTATCGCCACCGGCGCACGAACTCCGACACACGTGTAACGTGGTAAGACGGAAATGTTCATCTGGTCTGATCCGGATGTGGTGGGGAGAGGGGGGTGAGGGGAGGACGCATTCGATCCGGGCAGATTTACGTGTGGCCGGTCTTGTTCGAGTTTCTACACTGGCAGCTCGGAGCAAACTGCAGGTAGTGGGAGAGGTGATGATCCGGGAGCATGATTTAGATGCGAAGTCAATGTTAAATTCCGATTATTTGTTCCAAATCCGAGCAGTAGGTACCTACCTTCTAGTGTGTGCTTGTAGGTTTGGTGTCGATGTTGGGTGTTTGTTTGGAGAGATTGATAGTTATTATCAGGAGGGTAAAGTAAACTGAAATTGGAGTAAACTTTCGCATTTCATCTATCACGTTCGAGTGGAGATTGATATTGCAAAGTTTGTGGAATCGTATTTCCCCGGAAGAACGATCTACAATGGATTTCAATTTGGGTGTAGGAATCCCTGGTAAACACACCTATCGATTCTCAGGTGTACACTGGAAAATTACGGTTCTTTTCATCACCATAAGTTAATTTTCTATGAACACTGGTCAGCTCCATGGTTGTGTATTAAAATTACCAAATAACTTTATTAGGCTATTCAGAATGACCCATGTAGCCACAGAAGTAAAGACTTGGATATCCAGCATGACCATACTGGGGCTGAGAAGTTCCATTTCCGGTTGGTCCAGGAACTTCCGTAATGGAAATTTCCTTGAGTTCCTTGGGTATAGAGTATTTTCGTTCCTGCTACACGATATACACATGCAAAATGGTGATGGGTAGAGCATAAAACCAGGCTTTGTTCCAGTGGAAACGTTACGCCAAAAAGAAGAAGAAGAGGAAGTTTGTTAAGAACAGAAATTACGTCTCTTGCTAAATAAGTACTACGTAATTTGTTTGATGAAAATTAATGAAAAAATCATGACTGAAATTCCAGGATGATTGATTACTTATTTAGAAACAAAGGGGCCTTACCCATATTGCATGGTTTTAGGGCCGAAGACTCCATTCAAAAGCCGCCATCTTGAGTTTAAAGTCACCACCTTGAATTTTCGACCACAATCTTGGATATTTTGTTCGCCATTTTTGGAGTCCAGACATCTCCATACCAAATATACCCATAGTGCATGGTTTTATAACACAAAACACCTTTAAATAGTCGCCATCTTGAATTTTTAGATGCCATCTTGGAATTTAGGCCGCCATCTTGGATATCCTGGTCGCCATTTTAGGATTCCGGACATCTTGTCTTACCAAATATACCCCTAGGCTGCCGTAATCTGCAAAGTAAGCACCATTCAAAATTTCGACATTTTTTGGTATATTATTGATATATTAAATATATCTGGTGTAACAATAACACTGTGGTATGCCTGCTGTATTAGAATGCAAGATCTAGTCGTAATCTATCATCTATGGAAAGAAACTTAGAGGATGACCAAGAGTTGTATGCATAATAACCAAAAAATGGGCCAAAACTATCCATGCCGCTTACTTCACTTTGCAGAATTAAGGCAGTAGAGCCTGAAACTTGGCCTCCAGTATTGAATTAGTCAACAATGCAAGAGGTTACAAAATCGCCGAACTTTGGTGTCGCATGATGGGGCTTGGTTCAGTTTTACATACGGCCATTTCTACCGGTGCTGGTCCGGATCACTGAAATGGCCATACTTCCGGAACGTCTTAACCGATCCGGACCATTTTTAATAGCAAACAATGCGGTAACATTCCGGTTCGATTCGAGCTCAAATCCGTGAAATCTGCCAATGGGAAGTGCCTTAAAAGTGAGTGAACTTATTTAGCGCACAGAAATACATACATACACACATACATACATCATCTCAATTCGTCGAACTGAGTTGACTGGTATATGCGACTTGATCCTCCGAGTCTTTTTCCGAGTAATCGTTTTTGCCTTTCTCGTACACCAAGGTGTACCGAAAGGCTATATGTTCACTCCAAAAATGAAATTTTGATAGAACCCCCGGAGGGCCAAGTCTTATATACCAATCGACTCAGCTCGACGAGTTGAGATGATGTCTGTGTGTATGTATGTGTGTGTGTATGTATGTGTGTGCGTGTGTATGTGTGTATGTGTACAAAAATGTCACCTCACTTTTGGATAGTAAATAGCATCCGATTTCAACGCTTTTGTTTTCAATCGACGCGGAATATTGTCCCATTGTTTCCTATTGAAAATGGTTTGAATCGGTCCAGCCGATCCGGAGTTATGGCCATTTAGGTGTTCCGGACCGGTACCCCAGGAAGGGGCCAGATATGAAATTGCAACAAACCCATGCATGCGACCCATCTAACCACGGCATTTTCGATTATCTGACGAACGGTAAGCAGGAAAATAGTCGCAGATTATATCTGAACCGGTAGTGTTCCGGAACCGGTTCTGGGTGTACCGCCGGAAGTGGCCAAATATAAAAGTGAACAAAACCCATGCATGCGACACATCAAATTGCAGCTTTTTGTATAACCTGATGAACGGTAGACAGGAAAATAGTCTCGGACCATATCTAAATCGATAGCATACCGGAACCAGTTCCGGGTGTCCCACTGTAAGTGGACAAATGCAAAAGTGAAACAAACCCATGCATGCGACACATCAAATCACCGCTTTTTATGTAACCTGATGAATGGTTAACAGGAAAATAGTCTCAGACCATATCTGATCCGGTAGTGTTCCGTAACCGGTTCCGGGTATCCCGCCGGAAGTGACCAAATATAAAAGTGAACCAAATCCATGCATGCGACACATAAAACCGCAGCTTTTTCTATAACCTGATGAACGATAAATAGGAAAATAGTCGCAGACTATATCTGTACCGGTAGTGTTGCAGAACCGGTTCCGGGTGTCTCACCGGAAGTGGCCAAATATAAAAGTGAAACAAACCCATGCATGCGACACATCAAATCGCCGCTTTTTCTATAACCTGAGGAACGGTAAGCAGGAAAATAGTCTCAGATCATATCTGAACCGGTAGCATCCCGGAACCGGTTCCTGGTGTCCCGCCCGAAGTGGCCTAATTCATACATGCGACACATCAAATCATGGCCTTTTCGATAACTTGTACGATCAGCAAGAAAATAAGCTATGCCCACATTAGAAACTACTGATAGTGTTCCGGAATCGATTTGAGGTATCTCGCTGAAAGTAGCCGAATTGAAAAGAGAACAAAAAAATATTCGCGACACATCAAATGGCCTTTAAGGTATCCTGATGAACGGTTACCAAGAAAAAATATCTCAGATCATGCTTTGGAAAACTAGTAGTGACCCGGAATCGGTTCTCGGTGTCCCTCTGGATGTGGTCAAATGTAGAAGGGAACCCAACTCCATACATGCGCTTCATCAAACCGCGGTTTTTTCGATAAGCTGATGAAAGGTTTTCAAGAAAACCAGCTCAGATTACGTTAGAGACCACCGATAGTATTCCACAACCGGTTTCAGGTGTCCCGCCGGAATTGGTCAAATGTAAAAATGAACCATGTAAATTTTCCGGAACCGGTTAAGGGTGTCCCACTGGAAGTGGACATACATAAAAGTGAATCAAACCCATGCTTGCGGTACATCAAATCGCTTTTTTGTCAGTAACCTGATGCATGGATGATAAGAAAATAGGCACAGTCCACAGAAGTTACTACCGGTAGTGTTTTTAGTTCCGGGTAACCTGATTAACAGTTTTCATAAACTCAGATCACATTTGAATATACCGGTAGTGTTACGTAATCATTTCCGGGGATTTCGTAAGCAATACATAAGAGGCTACTGGTGGTGTTGCAGAAGCAGCGTTGGGTGCTTTAGCGAAATTACGAAAGTGAACTAAATGAATGCAAGCGATAGATATGTGTAAGAGAACCAAAAATCTGAAAAAACTAAAGCGATCTCATCAAATCACACCATTTTAGATTCCTGAGACGTAAATTTACAGTAGGATGGATCAACGTTGTATGGAAAAGTTAAAATTTAAGCGCATCAGCCCGGAACATTCTTTTAAATCTTTACTTGCGTCTAAAATTACTACGCAAAATTTTGATGCGGCTGGAGGGCGAGCTCTGTAATGTGGTTGATATTTGAATGTGATATAGCATTGGCAATTCAAATTACTACATTACAAATTCTACATGAATTTTGCAACCAATGATAATAAAATATAGCATAAAATGTGCAGATGAAACTTTGTCAAAGTGTTCTGTGGAAAAAGTTTAATCCTGGCTAGTAATTGTCATCTTGGTATGAATCAGCCTCCAGTGAAGGTGATCAAGCAGTCAACTGAAAGGACTGATACTTTCAGCTCTGCCCATACGTTGAATATAACGTCGGAATAAGTGCCCCAATTCGATAATGACCTTGATAAAAATCTTGATTTTGAGAAATTCAGAAATTCGTAGGTGGTACAGTCCTAGATCGCTGTTATGAGCATTTCCCCCTTCTCGTCCATTACCAAAGCACAGAGATTTGGGGCTGATCACTGACTCTAAGGCAAGATTGATTGCGTCGACGGAAAGATCATGAGTACATATTCGACGAGAAAGGCACTATCACCACTAGGTGGATAAATGTGGGTTTTTGAGTGTACATATAGCCTTTCCAGTACAGTAAGTGTACGAGATAGGTAAAAACTCGAAATTTGAAAGCATAGTGTGTGGCAAGTGTGCCAAAAATTGCCGCTTCGTTCTGATAGGATTCCAGCTCACGATTACGTAGTACTAGTCCAGTACAATTCTGCAAAAGCGAAAGTTTTTGGTTATTTATGTAACGAGTTGCGAGAAGTCGATTTTTTTTATCACGAGGCATACATTTTTTACAAATGCATATACAGTTCAACATTGTTATACGAGTTTGCTATAACTCATCGATGTAAAATTATCATCGAATTGTAAAAACACATGTTGTCTGCAGTATGGAGCAAGCTTACAATTTTGTTCGCAAAAAAAATGTTTATGTAAAATTGAATGAAATTAAACAAAAATTAAAACTTTCTTATGCTAACGCCAAGTGTAGTTTTCAGAATTTCTTTCTGTGTGGTAAAAACCAGGAAAACGCCTGAAAGTATGCAATTTTCTTGAAAAACAATATCTGATTCCATTAAAACCTATCTACGATATATTTACTCGTTTTTAAGTTATAGATAGCACAGGATAATTTTTTAGGTAAAATAATAATTTTCCAATAACGACCAGTAAACTTTATATAGAGTTAAGAAAAAAAATGTCAAACGTTGTTTTGTTGCCTCAAGCCTTCGGTCCCTTCAAAATCGAAATCAAGATGTTTGTTATTCCATGAGGAGATCCTACAGAAAGTTCTGGAGGGAATGCTTCAAAAAATCATCCAAGAAATTCTACGGAAATTTCTCCAGGAATAAGGAGCTTCTCATGGAATTCCTTCAGAAATGTCCGCAGGAAATCCTTCTAGAAAGTCCTCCAGGAATTCCCCTGAAATGTTTTCCAGGAAGAATTTCAGGAGGAATTTCAGAAGGCATTGTTGAAGGACTTCTAGAACGATTTCCTGGGGTCATTCCTGAAGGAATTCCAGGAGGAATTTCAGAAGGAATTGCAGGAAGAATTCTAGAAGGAATTCCAGGAGAAATTCCAGGAGGAATTCCAGGAGGAATTCCAGGAGCAAGCCCGTGCACAAGGAGGGGTTTTAGGGATTAAACCCCTCCCATCACCGACGCTTTTTACACTAGGCGCCCCTCCGCCTTTTCCCGAAATTGGCAAAAACCCCTCCCTTGGCGCAACTTCTGTGCACATGCTTGTCCAGGAGGAATTCCAGGAGGAATTCCAGGAGAAATTCCAGGAGGAATTCCAGGAGGAATTCCAGGAGGAATTTCAGGAGGAATTCCAGGAGGAATTCCAGGAGGAATTCCAGGAGGAATACTAGGAGGAATTTCAGGAGGAATTCCAGGAGGAATTCAAGGAGGAATTCCAGGAGGAATTCTAGGAGGAATTCCAGGAGGAATTCCAGGAGGAATTCCAGGAGGAATTCCAGGAAGAATTCCAGGAGGAATTCCAGGAGGAATTCCAGGAGGAATTCCAGGAGGAATTCCAGGAGGAATTCCAGGAGGAATTCCAGGAGGAATTCCAGGAGGAATTCCTGGAGGAATTCCAGGAGGAATTCCAGGAGGAATTCCAGGAGGAATTCCAGGAGGAATTCCAGGAGGAATTCCAGGAGGAATTCCAAAAGGAATTCCAGAAAGAATTCCAGGAGGAGTTTCAGAATGAATTCCATGAGGAGTTCCAGATAGAGTTATACAAGGAATTCCAGAAGGATTTCCAGGATGAATTCTAGGAGGAATTTCGGGAGAAATTCCCGGACGAATACCAGGACGAATTCCAGGAGGAATCCCAGGAGGAATTTCAGGAGGAATTCCAGGATGAATTCCAGGAGGAATTCCAGGAGAAATTCCAGGAAGAATTCCAGGAGGAATTCCGGGAGGAATTCCAGGAGGAAATCCGGGAGGAATCCCAGGAGGAATTCCTGAAGTAATTTCTGGAGGAATTCCTATGCGGAATTCCTGGAGAAATTGCTGGTGAAATTTCTGGTGGAGTTCCTGGTGGAATTTCTGAAGGATTCCTTAGATTCCTACCGAAATTCCTCTATGAATTCCCCCCGGAAGACCTCCAAAAATTCCTCTTGGAGGTCCCTCGGGGATTCCTCCCGCAAGTCCTTCGAGGATTCCTTTCCAAAGTCCTTCCTGAAGTACTGATCAGTACCACTTTGTCCAGAAAGTCATCCAGGAGTTCCTTCAGAAAGTCCTGAAGGAATTTATCCAGGAAGTTCTCCAGAAATTCGTAAAGGAATTCATCTAGAAATTTCAGCAGGAACTCCACCAGAAATTTCACCAGAAATTTCTCCAGGAATTCCGCATAGGAATTCCTCCAGAAATTACTTCAGGAATTCGCCCAGGGATTACTCCTGGAATTCCTCCTGGGATTCCTCCTGGAATTCCTCCTGGAATTCTTCCTGGAATTTCTTTAGAACAGCTTCCAGAAATTTCTTCAGGAATTCCGTCAAAAATCCTCTACGAAGTGTTCCAAATAGTTTTGCAGTAATTTCTGCAGGAATTCCTCCAGGAAATCCTTCAGGATGTCCACGAGTTTTCCAGAAATTCCACAATGATATGCTTCAGGAAGTTCTTCAGGAAATGTTACCGAAATTCTTCCAGGAAGTTCTCGAAGAGTTTTTTGTAATAAAACCTCCAGAAAATCCTCCAAGGAATTTCGAAAAAAAAAATAGGAATTCCTCCAGTAAGTTCTCAATGAATTTCTCTAGAAGGGACTGCAGGAGTTTTTTCAGCAAGTCCTCCAGGAATTTCTCCAGGTATTCCTCAAGGATTTGTTTTTGAAGAAGTCCTTCAGAAAACCCGCCAGGAATTCCTCAATATATCCTCCAGATTTCTTTTTAGGATATCTTGCAGCAAGTTCTATAAGAATTCTTCCTGAAAAGCATTCAAAAATATCTCCACGAATTTCTTCAGGGATTCCTCCAGGGAGTTCTCCAAGAAGTTTTTCAGAAGTTCTTTAAGGAATTGTTCTAGAAAGTCCTCTAGGACTTCAGGAAATTCTCCATGAATATATCCAAGATTTTTTCCTGGATCTCGTCCAGTATTTCTTCACGGAATTTCTTCAGGAATTGTCCTAGTGAGCCCTCCAGAAATTTCCCCAGGGATACATTTAAGAATTTTGCCAGGAATCCTATTATGAACTTGCCCAATAGTTATTTAAAAATATACAGTACCTTCTGACTATCGGTCTTCAAATTCGAATGCTTTCACAGACTAAACTATAGACCGGACCAAGACAGCTCCTGCGTTAAAGTTTCCAAGAACAGTTAGTTAATTATAGCGACACGGTATGAGGTAGGTGGCTTCAGGCCGAATCCAACCGAAGCCATTTCCATCCAACAAAGGCATCCAAATTGGCTCGAACCATTTCTCTAATTAATGCCTCTGAGCTCTGTCAGCTGATTTAGTCCAATGATCACACTGAAAACAGCCTTTGTCAGCAAACAATATTTCCCAGAAAATCCAATCCTTTCGACGTCCGGCGCTTTATGATAAGCAGACTACCGCCACGACACGCCGCCCGCCTAGTTGATGATTTGTTTTGCTTTCTCAGCCCACTGACTCGACTGCTCGCTCCGGCTTCATCTAGCAGGGCAGCTTTTCAATCTTGTCCATCTTAACGAACTGCAAATCAGAAAATCATCTTAAGTAACACACAGAGACGATGAGACTGCGGAGTTTCTGGTGCCATTTTCGCCCAAGCGGAGGAAAACAGCTACATCATCTCACCACCGACGACGACTGAAACTGAGACGAAGATGAAGAAGGCGAAGACGACGAGACGCAAAACTCGCACAAAATGAAGCTGTTTTGATGTGAGTTTAGGATTAGCTTTCTTTTTACGGCGGCGGCGGGCACTGGCGATGTCCTTGCTGGCCCAGGATTTGCCCACTCTTCGGTATACACACAGCACAGTGCCGCAACGCAACGCGCCGCAGCTTGGATGAAAAACGGATAAGAAATGGCACCCATCATCCATCGTCGTCGTCGTCGTCGTCGTCGTCGGTGGTTGAGACCAGCTCGCTGCCCGTCATCACCACCACCGCTCTATGAAGGGCGATAAATCAGCGGCGAAAACATAATTTTCTTATTATGAGGAGAAAGTGAGCGAACGTGGCTCTATGCGGATCATAAAAATGTGGGGGAGAATGGGGAAAATGCTTGCTTTGAGAAAAGTGCTTTGAGAGTTACCCAATGATACAAACCACGTTTCACTGGTGCCTAAAAAAACAACAGGGCTCTCACGTTAATTCCCACTAAACTGCTCATTTTATACCGACTCCCCGCTCTCTCCACACTGGGACTTTGAAGAAGCCTCCTGGAAATGGCACCGCCGCACTCGTGTACTTAATAGACGAGACTTTTGACTTGCTTCCCGGTCCGTACTCGGATGGGGCCACTTTAACATGTCTTGCCACTCTCTGTATCGAGTGGTCCTGCCTGAATTCAATCAAAACTTTTACGTTGTCAAGCATGGTGGTGATGGTGGTGGTGAAGTGTGCAGAGCAGTGAGCGGCAAGGTAGGGGGAAAACGGGTTGAAGAAGCCCAGAAACCTTTCCAATTCGGTAGAACATAACTTGAGAGGCGACGACGACAACGAAGACGATGCTTTCCAGATCATCCCGTATCTTATGGCGGTAAGATGGATGAAAGGGCAAGAAGGCCGGCGGCGGCGGTGTATGGAAGGAAAAGGAGCCCAGCACACAGACGGGGTGAATGTCTCTAAACGGGAGCAAATTTGCGCCGTAAGAAATGCAAGTTTGCAGAATAAATATTCATTATTTTGTTTAGCTTTCTGCGTTCGGGTGCTACCGAAGAAGGAGCATCCTGTCGGTCGTGGTGTCCGATCTACCAAGGAAAAATAAGATACCGGCAGCATGGGCAGGGTACGGCAAAACAGAAGTGTCTTGAGGAAAAAGTAAACCACTACTGTTGATTTTTCCACTTAGCAATGTAAACTCTGTCAATTATGGATAGGGGTGGTGGTGTGAGGTTAGTAGGGGAAGGGGATGAATTTCAAAGTATGTCAATTTGTGAAACAATGATCTTTATGTCTGCTTAGAAGTTAAATCCTACAATGTATTTGTAGATGACCGAGCACAAACAGTTGAAGAGTCCATACAATTTTTTGTGTAGCACGATTGAAGGAATAATGTGTTTAAGAAGAAGAAATTCCTTTAGTATTTGTTTAAAATTATTCTGATATTTCAATCTGAAGACGTTCATTAGCCGATATTTTAAATGATTATTCTTTCATCGTGAGGCCAAAACCAAAACAGTTATTTCTAAAGACGTTGCTGTCGATTTTACTAACCACGCTACCTTGAGTTCCTTTGTCAAGTTTTCGACTCTAGGAGTTTCTATGGTTTTAAGTACTTAGCTTTGACATAAAATACCCCAAAAAAATTCCATAAATTTTATGTACAGACTTACGGAAGGAATTTCCAGAGGACTATCGGGAGTCATCCTAGAGGGTTTGCCGGAGAAATTCCTGTAGGGCTTCTTGAAGGAATACCCGTAAAGGACTTCCGTAAGTATTTCCTGGATTACCTTCGAGAAGAATCCAGGGGTCCTCCGCGGAATCCTCCTGAAAATCTTCCAAAAATTACTTCAGCAATTACCCTAGAAATTACACCAAAAAGAATCCCCTCAACGAATTCCTCCAGGAATTTGACAAGAAAATCTACCAGGCATTCCCCCAGGGATTGTACCAGGAGTTCCTTCAGCAATTAAAATCCCAAATGGCCGCCACAATGGCAGACTTTGACACCTACTCACGATTTTGAGGGCACGAATTTCTTTGTAAACAATACCAGCGCACTTGATCTTCTTATTTTAAGCTTATTACGAGTGAGCAAGAACAGAATAATGAAAGGCACTGTTGTGCAAAGCTTGCTTCTTGAGATTTGTGCGTTTGAAGTTCTAATGCACTGTTGAAGCGGGTTTAAAGACGTTTAGTCTAGTCTAGTATAGTCTACACATACACAGCCATTCATTGAAAGAATCCTGGAAAATGATAGAATCGACTACTTCTACCATTTTTCTTGTCATTATTAATGCTTGCAGTACATCAAAAATGCATTAGAAGCATTAAAGCGGCCAGGCCTACTGTGCAGCGTTATTGATTCTACAATAAAACCATTAAGGCGGGGACATCTCGTATCAACCGCTCAGTTTTATAGAGAAAGCTAACTACGTGAAAAATCGGTGGGGATGACGTTGCTAAGGAGGTTAATGTCACCCCTTATTCCTTGGAATCCTGGGATGGAACACAGGTATTTGGTCCGTGTCCTGGCCCTTGTGCCTAGGCTTAAGCGCCTTTGCTCGCTCTCTGAAATGAAGCAAAACACTGATTCACAGGAGTTGAGGCGCTGTAACGTAGCAAAAACAAGTCCTCAAGAAGTTGCGAAAGAAGAGGAAAGAAAAGAATATAATATGTAGCCTGGAAAGATCTTACCAATTCGCCAGAAAACTCCGTGGAAAATCTCAAAATGCAACATCGTCGTCCAGAAAGCTTTTCACTGGTATCTTAAGTACAGTAGCGCACGGCGTCACTGCTGCCATAGCGGCATGCCTTTCCCTACTCAGTTTTTCCCTTGGTTTTTCCCCCACAGGGCTTATTCGCTTTCCAAGCCAGCACAAACTAATAACATCGAGAACACCAGCTGGACTTCTAACTCCGAAAACACTTTCACGGCTAGTTGCTATAGGTTCTCAGCGTCTGCGTAATGGATCTTTATCCTGGCCGGGAACAATTCGCGTTCCTAGCACTGGAATGCGTCACACTCGCGACGGCCACTGGACCACGCACTGTTTTTTTTTTCATTTCATTTCCGCAGCTTGAATCCACTCGCGGCACAAACTTTACGAACGTAAATTGCTTCATTTTTCCTTAATCCTCACTAAACTTGTGAAAGATTTTCACCCGAATCACTTTCCGGATGGCGTAGCGCAATAGTTAGTTCATTTTTCACTGTTCGAATTGGAGGTAACGCGGAATCGAAAAAAAAAACTTGACAGCAAATGCAAACAGCACCTACCTTGAAGCGGGATTTCAAGACGTTTGTCCTTAAACCATGAATTCCTCAAGGAATTCCACCAGCAACTCCTCCAGGACTTTCACTAGTAATTACAGCAAGAATTCCACCAGGATACCTCCACCAGAAATTCTATCAGGAATTTTACCAGAAATTCCTCCAGGAATATGTACTATCAAGAATTCCTCCAGGAATTCCTATAGAAAAACAATCAAGAATACCTCCGGGAATTCCACCAGGAACTCCTCCAGGAATTCCACTAGGAGATGCTCCAGGAATTCTATATGGAATTTCTCTAGTAATTCCTCCAAGAATTTACCAGGAAGTCCTATAGGAAAACAACCAAGAATCCCTCCAGCAATTCCTCCAGAAATTCCTCCAGCAATCAGGGACTCTACCGAAAATTTTTCCAGGAGTTCTACCACGAGGAATTCTACCACACCAGGAATTCCTTCAGACTATTCCTCCAGAAATTCCTCCAGACATTCCTCCAGGAATTCCTCCAGACATTCCTCCAAGAATTCCTCCAGGAACTTCTCCAGGAATTCCTTCAAGAAGTTCTGCAGGAATTCCTCCAGGAATTCTTCCAGGAATTCCTCCAGAAATTCTTTCAGAAATTCTTCCTGGAATTCCTCCAGGAATTCCTTCGGGAGTTCCTCCAGGAATTGCTCCAGAAATCCTTCCAGGAATTCCTCAAGGAATTTACCTCCAGGAATTAACCTTCCAGAAATTTCACCACGAATTCCTCCAGGAATTCCACCAGGAATTCCTCCACGAATTTCACCAGGAATTCCTCCAGGAATTCCACCAGGAGTTCCTCCAGGAATTCTACCAGGAATTCCTCCAGAAATTCCACCAGGAATTCCTCCAGGAATTCAACCAGGAATTCCTCCAGGAATTCAACCAGGAATTCCTCCAGGAATTCCACCAGGACTTCCTCCAGGAATTCCACCAGGAATTCCTCCAGGAATTCCACCAGGAATTCCTCCAGGAATTCCACCAGGAATTCCTCCAGGAATTCCACCAGGAATTCCTCCAGGAATTCCACCAGGAATTCCTCCAGGAATTCCACCAGGAATTCCTCCAGGAATTCCACCAGGAATTCCACCAGGAATTCCTCCAGGAATTCCACCAGGAATTCCTCCAGGAATTCCACCAGGAATTCCACCAGGAATTCCACCAGGAATTCCTCCAGTAATTCCACCAGGAATTCCTCCAGGAATTCCACCAGGAATTCCTCCAGGAATTCCACCAGGAATTCCTCCAGTAATTCCACCAGGAATTCTACAAAGAATTCCACCAGGAATTCAACAAGGAATTCCACCAGGAATTCCACAGTGAAATCCTTCAGGAATTACACCAGGTATTCCACCAGGAATTCTCCCTGGAACTCCTCCAGGAATTGCTCCAAGAATTTCACCAGGAATTCCTCCAGGAATTCCACCAGGAATTCCTCCAGGTATTCCAACAGGAATTCCTCCAGGAATTCCACCAGGAATTCCACCCGGAATTCCTCCAGGAATTCCACCCGGAATTCCTCCAGGAATTCCACCCGGAATTCCTCCAGGAATTCCACCCGGAGTTCCTCCAGGAATTCCACCCGGAATTCCTCCAGGAATTCCACCCGGAATTCCTCCAGGAATTCCACCCAGAATTCCTCCAGGAATTCCTCCAGGAATTCCACCTGGAATTCCACCTGGAATTCCTCCAAGAATTCCATCCGGAATTCCTCCAGGAATTCCAACAGGAAATCCTCCAGGAATTCCTCCAAACATTCCTCCAGGAACTCCTCCAGGAATTCCTTCCGGAAATCCTCAAAGAAGTTCTCCAGGAATTCCTCCAGGAATTCTACCAGGAATTCCTCCAGGAATTTCTCAAGGAATTCCTCCAGAAATTCCTCCAGGAATTTCTCCAGGGATTCCTCAAGGAATTCCTCCAGGAATTCCTCCAGGAATTCCTCCAGGAATTCCTCCACGAATTTCTCCAGGAATTTCTCCAGGATTTTTTTCAGGAATTCCACCAGGAATTTCTCCAGAAATTCCTCCAGAAATTCCACCAGGAATTCCCCCCGGAGTTCCACCAGGAATTCTACCAGGAATTCCTCCAGGAATTTCTCAAGGAATTCCTCCAGAAATTCCTCCAGGAATTTCTCCAGGGATTCCTCAAGGAATTCCTCCAGGAATTCCTCCAGGAATTCCTTCAGGAATTCCTCCAGGAATTCCTCCAGGAATTCCTCCAGGAATTCCTCCAGGAATTCCTCCAGGAATTCCTCCAGGAATTTCTCCAGGAATTTCTCCAGGATTTTTTTCAGGAATTCCACCAGGAATTTCTCCAGAAATTCCTCCAGAAATTCCACCAGGAATTCCCCCCGGAATTCCACCAGGAATTCTTCCAGGAATTCCACCAGGGATTCTTCCAGGAATTCCACCAGAAATTTCTCCAGGAATTCCACCAGGAATTCCTCCAGGAATTCCACCAGGAACTCCTCCAGGAATTCCACCAAGAATTCCACCAGGAATTCCACCAGGAATTCCACCAGGAATTCCTCCACGAATTTCTCCAGGAATTTCTCCAGGATTTTTTTCAGGAATTCCACCAGGAATTTCTCCAGAAATTCCACTAGGAATTTCCCCCGGAATTCCACCAGGAATTCTTCCAGGAATTCCACCAGGGATTCCTCCAGGATTTCCACCAGAAATTTCTCCAGGAATTCCACCAGGAATTCCTCCAGGAATTCCACCAGGAACTCCTCCAGGAATTCCACCAAGAATTCCACCAGAAATTCCACCAGGAATTCCACCAGGAATTCCTCCACGAATTTCTCCAGGAATTTCTCCAGGATTTTTTTCAGGAATTCCACCACGAATTTCTCCAGAAATTCCTCCAGAAATTCCACCAGGAATTCCCCCCGGAATTCCACCAGGAATTCTTCCAGGAATTCCACCAGGGATTCCTCCAGGAATTCCACCAGAAATTTCTCCAGGAATTCCACCAGGAATTCCTCCAGGAATTCCACCAGGAACTCCTCCAGGAATTCCACCAAGAATTTCACCAGGAATTCCCCCAGGATTTCCACCAGGAATTCCTCCAGGAATTCCACCAAGAATTCCTCCAGGAATTTCATCCCGAATTTCTCCAGGAATTCCACAAGGAATTCCACAAGGAATTCCTCCAGGAATTTAACAAGGAATTCCTTCAGGCATTCCTCCAGGAATTTCCCCACGAATTTCTCCAGGAATTCCACAAGGAATTTCTCCAGGAATTCCACAAGGGATTCCTCAAGGAATTCCACCACGAATTTCTCCAGGAATTCCACAAGGAATTCCTCCAGGAAATCCACAAGGAATTTCTCAAGGAATTCCACCAGGAATTCCCCCCGGAATTCCACCAGGAATTCTTCCAGGAATTCCACCAGGGATTCCTCCAGGAATTCCACCAGAAATTTCTCCAGGAATTCCACCAGGAATTCCTCCAGGAATTCCACCAGGAATTCCACCAGGAATTTCTAAAGAAATTCCTCCAGAAATTCCACCAGGAATTCCCCCAAGAATCCAGGAATCCAGGGATTCCTCAAGGAATTCCTCCAGGAATTCCTCCAGGAATTCCTTCAGGAATTCCTCCAGGAATTCCTCCAGGAATTCCTCCAGGAATTCCTCCACGAATTTCTCCAGGAATTTCTCCAGGATTTTTTTCAGGAATTCCACCAGGAATTTCTCCAGAAATTCCTCCAGAAATTCCACCAGGAATTCCCCCCGGAATTCCACCAGGAATTCTTCCAGGAATTCCACCAGGGATTCCTCCAGGAATTCCACCAGAAATTTCTCCAGGAATTCCACCAGGAATTCCTCCAGGAATTCCACCAGGAACTCCTCCAGGAATTCCACCAAGAATTCCACCAGGAATTCCACCAGGAATTCCACTAGGAATTCCTCCACGAATTTCTCCAGGAATTTCTCCAGGATTTTTTTCAGGAATTCCACCAGGAATAGGACAGATCGGTGAAGTACTAGATTTGTAGTAATGAGCTGAATTTTAGTATGGTGAGAAGGTCAATTCTCCGTTTCGGCAACGAAATGGTGCAAAAAGCGTGGGTATTATGATTCCTTGCCTAATTTGATGCTGTTTGAGCAAAAGTTTGGGCAACAGTGTTGTTATTTTCTCCATTTCTTGCAACATAAACAACATAGCTATCCAAAGTTTTGCTCAAACAGCATTAAATTAGGCAAGGATTCATAATACCCACGCTTTTTGCACCATTTCTTTGCAGAAACGGAGAATTGACCTTCTCACCATACAAAAATTCAGCTCATTACTACAAATCTAGTACTACACCGAACGTGCCCCATTTCTCCAGAAATTCCTCCAGAAATTCCACCAGGAATTCCCCCCGGAAATCCACCAGGAATTCTTCCAGGAATTCCACCAGGGATTCCTCCAGGAATTCCACCAGGAATTCCTCCAGGAATTCCACCAGGAATTCCTCCAGGAATTCCACCAGGAATTCCTCCAGGAATTCCACCAGGAACTCCTCCAGAAATTCCACCAGGAATTCATCCAGGAATTCCACCAGGAACTCCTCCAGGAATTCCACCAGGAATTCCTCCAGGAATTCCACCAGGAATTCCTCCAGGAATTCCACCAGGAATTCCTCCAGGAATTCCACCAGGAATTCCTCCAGGAATTCCACCAGGAATTCCTCCAGGAATTCCACCAGGAATTCCTCCAGGAATTCCACCAGGAATTCCTCCAGGAATTCCACCAGGAATTCCTCCAGGAATTCCACCAGGAATTCCTCCAGGAATTCCACCAGGAATTCCTCCAGGAATTCCACCAGGAATTCCTCCAGGAATTCCACCAGGAATTCCTCCAGGAATTCCACCAGGAATTCCTCCAGGAATTCCACCAGGAATTCCTCCAGGAATTCCACCAGGAATTCCTCCAGGAATTCCACCAGGAATTCCTCCAGGAATTCCACCAGGAATTCCACCAGGAATTCCCCCAGGAATTCCACCAGGAATTCCCCCAGGAATTCCACCAGGAATTCCTCCAGGAATTCCACCAAGAATTTCTCCAGGAATTTCATCCCGAATTTCTCCAGGAATTCCTCAAGGAATTCCACAAGGAATTCCTCCAGGAATTTAACAAGGAATTCCTTCAGGCATTCCTCCAGGAATTTCCCCACGAATTTCTCCAGGAATTCCACAAGGAATTCCTCCAGGAATTCCACAAGGAATTTCTCCAGGAATTCCACAAGGGATTCCTCAAGGAATTTCACCACGAATTTCTCCAGGAATTCCACAAGGAATTCCTCCAGGAATTCCACAAGGAATTTCTCCAGGAATTCCACAAGGGATTCCTCCATGAATTGCACAAGGAATTCCTCCAGGATTTCCACCAGGAATTCCTTCAGAAATTCCACAAGGAATTCCTCCAGGAATTCCACCGGTGATTCCTACATGAATTACACCAGGAATTCCTCCAGGAATTACACCAGAAATTTCTCCAGAAAACTCACCAGGAATTCCTCCAGGAAATCCACCAGGAACTCCTCCAGGAAATCCACCAGGAACTGCTATGGGAATTCTTCCAGGAATTCCTTCAGGAATTCCTTCAGGAATTTCACCAAGAATTTCTCCAGAAATTCCACAAGGAATTCCTCCAAGATTTCCTCAAGGAATTCTTTCAGGAATTCTATAAGGAATTCCTCCAGGAATTCCACCAGGGATTCCTACATGAATTCCACCAGGAATTCCTGGTGGAATTACACAAGGAAGTCCTTTAGGAATTTCACCAGGAATTCTTCCCGAAAATTCTCCAGGAATTCCTTCAGGAAATCCACCAGGAATTCCTCCAGGAAATCCACTAGGAACTCTGCCTAAAATTCCACATTGAATTCCGTCAGGAACTCCACCAAGATTTCTTCCAGTTATTCCTTCAAGGAATTCCACCTGGAGTTTCACCAAGAATTCTACTAGGAATTCCTCCTGGAATTCCACCTAGAACTCCTCCTGGAATTCTTCATGGAGTTTCTCCAAGAATTTCTGCTAGATTTTTCCTAGAATACCTCCAGAAATTCCACCAAGGATTTCTCCAGAAATTCCACCAGGAATTCCTTCAGTAACTCTACCTGGAACCCCATCAGAAATTCCTCCCGGAGTTCCACCAGGAATTCTACCAGGAATTCCACCAGGTTTTCTACTAGGAATTCCACCAGGAAGTCCTCTTGGAATTCCTTCTGGAATTTCTTCTGGAAATCCTCCTGGAATTCTTTCAGGAATTTCTTCTGGATTATCTCCAGAAATTCCATTAGGAAGTCCTCCAGAAATTCCACTAGGAATTTCTCCAGGAATTCCACCAGGAAACCCATAGGAATTCTTTATGGAATTCCTCCTGGAATTCCTCCTGGAATTCCTCCCGGATTTCCTTCTGGATTTCCTCCTGGAATCCCTCCTGGAATTTCTACAGCAATCCCTTCTGGAATTCCTATAGGAATCTCTCCTGGGATTCCTACAGGAGTTCCTCCTGGAATTCCTACAGGAATTACTTCTGGAATTCAGGAATTCCTCCTGAAATTCAGGAATAATTTTTTGATGATTTTCTGGAAAAATTCCAGGAGGAATTCCTGGTGGAGTTCTTAAAGAAACTCCTGGTTGAATTCTTGGAGGAATTTCTAGTGAGATTTGAGAAAGAATTGCTGGAGAAATTACTGGAGATATTAAAGAAGGAATTCTTGGAGGAATTCCAGCAGGAATTCCAGAAGGAATTATTCGTGGAATTCCTGGTGGAATTTCTGATGGAATTCTTGGTGGAATTCCTGATGGACTTCCTGGAAGATCTCTTGGTGGAATTTCTGAAGAATTTCCTGGAGGAATTTTTGGATGAATTCCAGAAAAAAACTAGGGAAATTGCAGGAGGATTTTTTCAAGGAATTCATGGTGGATTTTCTGGAGAAATTCCTGGAATAATTCCTAGCGGAGCTTCTTGAGGAATTACTGGAGGAATTCCTGTTGGAATTCCTGATGGATTTCCTTGAGGATTTCCTAGACGAATTCCTTCAGGAATTTCTTCAGGAACTCCTTCAGGAATTCTATCAGGAATGCGTCTAGGAATTTCATCAGGAATTCCTCTAGGAGTTCCATCATGAATTCCTTCAGGAGTTCCTTAGGAAATTTTATCAGGAATTCCTCTAGAAATTCCTTCAGGAATTCCTCCAGTAACTCCACCAGAAAATCTTCCAGGAATTCCTCAGGAATGCCTCCAGGAATTTCACCAGGAATTCCTTCAGGAATTGCACGAGAAATTCCTACAGAAATAGCCCCAGGATTTCCTACAAGAATTACTCCAGGAGTTCCACCAGGAATTCATCTAGGAATTTCATCAGGAATTCTTCTAGGAATTCCATCAGGAATTCTTTAAGGATTTCTATCAGGAATTTCTTAAACTATTCCATCAGGAATTCTTCCAAGAAGTCCATCAGGAATTACTCCAAGAATTCCATCAGGAATTTCTCAAAGAATTTCACCGGGAATTCCTCTGGGAATTTCGCTAGGAATTCTATCGGAAATACCTCTAGGAATTCCATTTGAAATTTATCCTGGAATTCCTCCAGAAATTCCTGCAGGAATTTCTCCAGAAATTCTCCATGTCGTTGGCGTAAAAGTTTTGTGCTCAAACCATACCACTTGATCCGCTCCACAATGCGAAATCAATGTCGGAAACATTATGGCACTATTTTTCAATTTTCCTAAACTGTACTTTTTTATTAGAGTTTTGAGACAATTTGCATTATGAACAACTATCATTGAGCTTTAAGAATACTATTACCTCTATATGTCCTACTAGTAAACCACATGCTCTACAATAACTCCCTCATCATCAGCGGTAAATCCCCATTGACAAGTTCATTTATTTGATTTAGCTAGATCGTTTACATCTGATAGCCCTCTAATTGTTCGCAAAATCCTTCCATCTTGCAATCCGCATCCATCATCGTCATCACCGAAATCACCAAATTCGTCGATCCAATTCTTCCAAGCGTCCAAGAACCAAATTCGCACGGGAATTGCTAACTTACGCCATGCCAAACCCCCGCGAGCATCCAAGTGGTGTATACATCTTCGCAAGAGAAGCAATTCATCGTGTAAGCCGGCCTCGTATCCTCGTATCCCCTGTCAATCTGTATCTTCACAGTCAGCAGTGCGGAGGAAAGCAATCCGCTGCTGCTGCTAGTCGATGTTGCCTTAATTTGAAGCACTTTGTTATTTGCTGTGTACTACTGCTGGCTGTAGACTGTAGATACCTACCAGGCAGCACCAGCAGCGCAGTCACACACCTAACCACTTCTCAACGCTCAATCACATGTTGTGGATCATGACGAGGAATGACGACGACGGGGAGGTTCCTCTGGATGACGTCTAATCACGTCGAGTTCCATTCGGGATCGCTGGCTACATTTCGCATTTGCGAAGGACTGTGTGTCGGAAATGGAAAGCTGTGACGAAATAGAAACCGGAGCAACATTAAACCTCTTTGAAGAATAACAGAATTAGTTATACATGTTCAAGTTATTCAAAGGCACTCATACTGTTCTCGAACTTAGTCAGTTGTAGCAGTACCAGTTTTCGCTGTAAACTGTAATTTTACATAACCAACTATATTCTATTAACCCCTTGAAACCTTACGAACCATTTCAAGATACGGTTGGGGTACTCCAAATCAATCAAACATCCTTAGAGTTCAGAGCTTTATAGGTCTCTTTCTGTCATGTAATTTTAACTTCTGACCCATAGTGTTGCAGCAATCAGTTACCCTTGGCTTCCAGTACCATGGCCCGCTAGCTGGGCGGCACCCGCGCACTCGGAAGCCAAGAGGTTTGATGAAGTCGAGCTGCTCGAATCGGATTTCAAGCACCGTTGCTACCAATCGGAGAAATTGATACCTTCCCTCGCACTGAGGCAGCGGCGATGGATCCTCGACGGTAGGTAGGTGAGGCAGAACCGAGCGGCGACCTGCAATGAATGGCACCGATGGAAATCAATAACACCGAGTGAAATTATTCCGAGCGAACGAACGATGCGACTCGATGTGGAATTAAATCACCCGGAAGATTAGCGTGCTTGTGCTTGGTCGCCGTGGAGCGGAAGGCGACCCGACGGGGGAGGGTTGTGTGATGTTTCACTCTTATACATGGACGGAGACCAGCATTCCGCTAGCGGGAAGAGCCCACTTTACGATGCTTTCGCTCGGAAGATTGATGTAGCGAATGATCTCCGCCGGCAATGGGAAATTTGTTGCGATACTCGTGCGATTGATTGCTCGTAGGTACCTTCCTAGTAGGATTCCGATTCCATACCGGGGGCATCAAGTGGCATTTGTACTAATGTTTTAATTGGATCGTCGACGCCGCCGCCTATCCTCCGTTGCTCGCATACTGTTACATACGAGAACGGGATTAGGGTAGGTTCAATCGGAAGTCTCGTTCTAAAATGTAAGATTGAATTACAATGCTTCTTCGAGTGGCAATCAAAGTGCCTTCATGAAATATTCATGCTGATTGCTTGACTGATTCTCAAATAGCACGACGAATGTTAGTCGGAAATGTGAAATCAAATCAGTGACAGAAACAGTTAAACCTCATGTTACGTAGACCTGTGCGCCGACTATATTTTGCCGGCGGCGGCGGTGTCATCGGCGTCACGCTGGTGGCGCTTTCGGCGGCGGTGGCCGCGGCGTGCATCGGCGTGACCAAAATTTCACCATATTGTCAACATTGGCAAAGTTAAGAAAGTTGTCTTTAGGTACGCTCTAGAATTTGTAGTCTGAGTTTTTACATGACCATTGATGACATAAATATTAGGTTTAAATGAGCCGGTATTTTTCCAAGCGTTACTATGGAGTTTTTTCAACGTTTTTCTGTGGTTTTGGTGGTCAATAGCATAAAAACGATAGAATATAATGCAGAATATTTTTTTCTGGATATCTTAGGTCATCCAAACTGTTCTTGAGTTTAGATCCTTAAGTCTATGGGTGAAACGGTAACTTTTTTCATTATACAAAGCTATGATTTGTAATCTATCATGCCCCGTAAGTCTTCTGAAAGGTTAATAGACAACATCAGATCAGACGGGATATCCTAGGTCATGCAAACTGTTCATGAGTTTAGATCCTAAAGTCTACGGGTGTAATGGTAACTTCTTTCATTATACAAAGCTACGATTTGTGATCTATCATGTCCAGTTTGTCTTCTGAATGGTTAATAGGCAATATCAGATCAGCCGGGATATCCTAGGTCATCCAAACTGTTCATGAGTTTAGATCCTAAAGTCTACGGGTGAAACGCTAACTTCTTTCATTAAAAGCTGCTATTTGTAATCTATGATGTCCAGTAAGTCTTCTGAAAGCTACAGTGGTTGTTTCTATCAATTAAGCTTCAAAACAAGCCCATCATATCTCAAAAATATATAATAACGCTTATTGTTCATCTAACTACTTTGGTAGGCACGGTGGATTATGTAACACTACTTAACGTAGTGACAAAAGCTATTATCACAAGTGTGGACCTGAAGTTGTGGTCTTCGGAGTAGTGTTGTTGATCTGGAATATCCCAAAACTATCTTGAAATGACTCATGATATGCCAGGGGAATTACCGATTATAGTTTAAAATTTATTGTGAGAATAACTACTGTTACTATCAAGAACTAAACCTCAGGATAGTTTGGACGACCATCAATATCCCAAAGGTTCATAATAATATATGGTGAACTTTCGGTTGGTGCGATTGATTGTGAAACGTTACTCAGTATGTCAGATATAGCTGATGTTAGACCTGAAGTACTGGACACAAAGATAGTTTGGCTGACCTGGAACATTCCCATAGTGTTCTAAATGACATTTGAGATTTCAAGAGCTTCATGGATCTGAGCAGATTATATTATGCAATTATTTATGCTGAAAACACAAAAAGTTTTTCTTGCTGATTTTAAGTATTTCATTATAAAACTGGAAGAACGTAAATATCCCAAAGGTTTATAATGAAAAAGGCTTCAGATTGGTCCTGTAACCACGGATAAATATGCAACGTTTCTTAGTATAGCAGATATGGCTGTTGTTACCAGTGTAGACCTGAAGTACTGAACTCCAAGGTAGTTTGGCTAACCTGGAATATCCCTTTAGTGTCTATAAATGACATTGTAGATGTCAAGAGCTTCACGTATCCCAGCAGATTATGCAATACTACTATTTATGGTGAAAACACATAAACTGTTTCTTGTAGAATTGAAGGACTTCATTATAGAACAGTTTGGACGAATTTGAATGCCCCGAAGGTTTATAATAAGCAAGTAGAGTTCAGATTGCTCCAGTTACTGCGGTTGATTATGCAACGTTACTCAGTATAACAGATATGGCTACTGTTACGAGTGTAGACCTAAAGTTCTGAACTGGTAGTTTGGCTGACCTGAAATAGCCCTATAGTGTCTATAAATGACATTGTAGATGTCAAGAGCTTCACGAATCCAAGTAGGTTATGCAATGCTGTTATTTTTGGCGAAAATACATAAAATTATTCTTGTAAATTTCAAGGACTTCTCTAAAGGACAGTTTGGAACAGCTAGAACATCCCAGAATATAAAACACCTTCTGATATTCGTGACATACATGAATACATAAACGTAACCCACACCCAAGTTCAGCTTTTAAAACAACTGGTATGGCAATTATTACGTTTTTCTAAATTTCATGGTGTAAAGGATGATATAGGTTATCAATGAAGCCCCACATACAAATATTCCCTTTTTCCCTAACAGAGGACTCAACTGGCAAGAACTTTGCCGAGGACAGTATTCTGTTTTATCGAATGGGTGAATTTATAGAGCCGTTTCTATGTTGGGGTCATGTATGACCCCTCCGCCTCCAAAGGGTTAATTTCTGTTCGGGTCCGTCATTGCGACCAGTGACTAGAGATATTACCTGTATCCATATTGTAGTGCATGTTGCATTCCTCTAATGCAAATGAATCGTAAATATCGATTTTGCTACAGTTGTTATTTTCTTAGAACCTTCAGAAACTATCAAATTTGATAATAAGGTTGCACTATTTACTCTACGGAATCTCCAAAGTAACTCGAGGAGGAGCCTTAAAAAAATTCTTAGAGGAATCCATGGCGAAACTTCTGAACTAATCTCTGCAGGAACTGCTGTATGAAACCCTAAAGAAACTTCTGCAAGAATCTCTGGTGGTTCAAGAATCTCTCTTAGAGATTTCTCTGCAGAAACTTCTGAAAAAATCTCTTGTTGGAACTTTCGAGGAATTTCAGAAGGAAATCCAGGAAGAATCGCTCGAAGGAATTTCAGGAGGATTCTCCAAATGAATGCAAACAGGAATCCCAAGGAAATTATAGCAGGACTCCCTAAAGAAATTCCAAAACGAATACCCGAAGGAATTCCAGCAGGAACTTCTTAACGAATTCGAGAAGGAATCCCCTAAGGATTTCTAGGAGGAATCAACGACAATCATCCAGGAGGAATCTCTTAAGGAAAAATCCCTGAGAGAATTCTAGAAAGAGTTGCCGAAAGAATTCCATGAGGACTCCTAGAAGTAATTTTAGCAGGAATTCCCAGAAGGACTTCTAGGTAGAATCCCTGAAGGAATTCTAAGAGGAATTCCCGGAGGAATTTCATGAAGGTTCCCCAAAGAAATTCCAGGAGAGAATCCCGAAGGAGTTCCAAAGGAATCCCCGACGGAATATCAGAAGAAATCCCCTAAGGAATTTTAGGAGAAATAATCGAACGAAGAACCCCCAGGAGAAGCCCCTAAAAAAATTCTAGAAGGAATCCCCGAATGAACTCCTGGAGGAATTTCCGAAGGAATTCCAAGAGGATAGAATCCCAGGACAAATTTTCAAAGGAACTCTAGAAAGAATCACCAAAGGAATTCCAGAAAGAAACCTCGAAGGAATTCCAGGAAGAACCCTCGAAAGAATTCTTGGAGGAATTTCAAGAAGGAACCCCCGGAGGAATTCTTCGAGGTATCCTTAAGGAATTACCATAGGAATTCCAAGAGGAAATCCCGAAGGAATCTCCAACGGAATGTCAGGAGGAATCCCTAAAGGAATTTTAGGAATAATCCTCGAAGGAAGTCCAGAAAGTATCTCAGAAGGAATTCCAGGAGGAATCCCCGGACGAATTCCAGGAGGAATCTCCTAAGAAAGTGTAGAAGGAATCTCCGAGGAAATAACAAAAGAAATCCCGAAAAGAATCTCCGAAAAAAATCCAAGCGGAATCCTCAAAAGTTTTTGAAGTGGAAACCCTGAAGGAATTCCAAGAGGAATCTCCATAGGGAGTCCAGAAAGAATCCCCGAAGAAACTCAATTAGAAATCCCCGAAGGAACTCTAGGAAGAACCCCTGTCTTCGAGGAGGAATTTCCGTAGAGTTCTATTAGAAATCACCAAAGAAATTCAAGAAGGAAATCCTAAAGGAATTCCAGGAGGAATCCTGGATGAATTCAATAAGAAATTTCAGAAGGAATTCCAGGAGGAATCCACGATAAAATATCAAGAGGAATCTCTGGAAGGATTTCAGGAGGAATATATGAAGGAAGTCCAGCAGGAATCCCCATATAAATTCCTGAAAGAGTTTTCAAAAGAAATCGAAAAGGAATCTCCAAAGGATTTCTAGGAGGACCCATCGAAAAATATCCAGGAGGAATCCTCGAAGGAACTTCAGGAGGAATCCTCGTAGGGATGCCATGTGAAACTGCTGAAATAATTCTAGGAGGAATCCCCACAGGAACTCCAGGGCTTCGTGGCCGTGCGGTTAGCGGCGTCAGCCGTCTAGGCGTTTCGTCAGCCTTGAAGTGCGAGTTCGATTCCCGCTCCAGTCGGGGAATACTTTTCGTCAAACGGAAAATTATCCATTGGGCCACTGGGTGTTATGTATGTTGTCCATTGTCTCGTGTTAGTAATTTTCAGTCTGTGCAGCCTCTGGCTGAAGACGGTGTAGTGTCTTAAAAAAACCGAAAGAATCCCAGCATGAATTCCAAGTAACAATGAAAGCTGAACTGTGAGAGTATTAGCTGAACATTAGCTGGTTAATGGTGTCAATGGCTGAACACAATGACAGCTGAATATTGGTCTAAAGTATGACTTGTTCAACTTCTTCAATCACCAATACATAGATGTCTGAATATCAAGTTGAAAAGCTTCAAAACATACACTAACATGCAGAATTAACCATCTGCCGTTCAACATTTAATCAAATAATTTTTGACAGCTGACCCAAGCATGTTTTTATGAAGCCCACATCACTTTTTCAGTCTTAATACAGACTTAGTTCAACTTGTGTTCATGACTATTCAGACACAACAAGTAATGCTCTTGTTTTCGAGGATATGTATACAATAGTGTGTGGTGTATGTGCTAAGGCGAGTGACTATAAATCAGGAGGTCCGAGTTCAATTCCCAGTTTTTTCACAGATTAATTTAAGCGTTCCTAAACATCTCTTCTGGAAATAGACGCAGCTTATGGTAAAAATAGGCTCACGAAAGTGTTTTTATTTTATTTTCACACAATTAATACATATAATTGATAACTGATTAAGCGCATATAAAGCCATAAATCAGCCTTCCAATGAACCTCAAATCAGTTAAAGGTTGAATAAAATCACCAAAATTAGATGTTTAGGAGGAGAATAAAGGATTTTACCTCTTGTGCTCAGCTTTTGTTCAAATGAAGGCTGATTTAAAATAGTTGGAGACACGTTTGTACAGCATCAAATTGTTACCTGGGAGGGTTAGCCCCCCAAAGCCCCCCCTGCTCCACCTTTTTGCATGGGCTTGCAAGAGGAATATTTGAAGGAAGTCTTTGGAGAAAACTCCAAAAGAAAATCTAGAAGAATCTTCGAACAAAATCCATGAGAAATTCCCAAAGGAATTCCAGGAGGAATCTTGGAAGAAAATCCAGGGAATCTCCTGAAGGAAATTCAGCAGGAATCCCCGAATAAATTAGAGAAATTCCTGCAGGAATTTCAGCGGAATCTCCCAAAGGGAATCTTTCCAGGTAGGGAGAAGAATTTGCAGGAGGTATTCCCTAAAGAATTCCTGGAGGAATTCCAGAATGAAATCCTGGAGGAATACTTGTAGGTACTCCATGAAAGATCCCTCAAGAATATGCTGGAGATATATACCTGATTATGATCCTAAGGAAATTCCTGAGGAGCTTCTGGAGGAATCGTCTTTAAAAAAAATTCAATCTCAATCTTCAATGTGAAGAACCCCGGGAGCGATCCCTGGAAGAATCCCTAAAGGAACTTCTACAGGATTTTTCTAAGCATATCCTTAAGGAATCTTAGAAGGAACTCTTATATAAGATCTCCCCTTTTATCTCAAGGTACTTCTGTAGGAATCCCTGAAGAAATTCAGGATAAATCTCTCAACATCTGCAAGAATCGCTGAAAATCCCGGACTAATTTCTGTAAGAACTCCTGTAGAAACTTCTGAAGAAACTTCAGAAGGAATCCCTGCAGGAACTCCTAGACTAATTTCTAAAGATCTCTTGCAGGAATTCCTGAAGAAACTTCTTACGGAATTCATAGTGGATCTCCATGAGGCATTTACGAATCCTCCTCAAAGAATCTCTGAATGGACTTCTGGAAAGATGCTTGTGCGAATTCCTATTGAAATAAATTGGGGAACTTCTGAAGGAATTTCTAATGAACACATGAAGTCATCCCTGAATCCTCCTGCAGCTATTAGGGAGATCCCTGAACGAACTCCTGGAGAGATAACCGAAGGAACTTCAGGAGAAGTCCTTGAAAGAACTCCTACAAGAATCTCTGAAAAAATTTCTCAAAGGGATTCTTGAAGAAATTCCAGGAGAGATCCCAGACGGAATGCCTTTAGAAACCCTCGATCAAACTCCCAGAGTGTTCCCTGTAGGATCTCCTTGAGCGATCCCCACAGAACTACAGAACGTCAGGAGAAATCCCTTGCTGGAATTCTAGAGGAATTTCTGACGGATCTTCTAGAGGAATCTCTAAAGAAACTTCTGGACTAGTTCTTAAAGAAACTCCTGTTGGAATTCCTTAAGGAACTCTCAGACTAATCTCCTCCTAAAGGACCTCCTATGGGAATCCCAGAAGGATTTTCTGAATGAATCTCTGATGTATTTCTAGAAGCCATCCCTGAATCCTTCTGGCAGAATTATGTATAATTATGAATAATAAATTAAAGCTAATGAAAACGAAAAGCAAAGTTCTGAGACTTTCGTATTTGAATGGATACCTTGAAATTCCATTTCTTTTTTCTTCAGTATAGATCTTAACAAGAGTCTTATGCTGAGTTTGTCTAAACAATAGACAGAAAACAAAAATAGACAGACCAAAGATCCATTGGCCAGACTTCAAGAAGATTGGATGATTTACAATACTCATACAATTGCATAACATGACTGTTAAAGCTCCAAGCATTTATCCTGGTGGTGGTATAATAAATTTGGCCGCACTGGACATTTTCTCGTAAAAAGCGGTTAAAGTGTATTTACTAGATAATAACCTACAAGTTTCACGCTTGCCACTTCGTCTTTCTCATTAAAAGCAACAAGCCTCACCAGAACAGCTTCCCTCACAGAAAATCCTAGCGCATCAAAACCTTTTCACATAAAGGGGCTGTCCATAAACCACGTGGTCATTTTTTGGAACTTCTCAAACCCCCCCCCCCCCCCCCGCGTGGTCATTTGTCCATACAATTTTTTTTTCTTCCATACAAAATGGTCATTGGCCGAACCCCCCCTCATGACCACGTGGTTTATGGACAGCCCCAAAGAATTCATTCAGAGCTTCCAACCGTGTCACGAAGCGTCTCCCAAGAAAAACCACAGAATCACTTCAGGAAAACTTCTCCAATTCCACCCAACTCCGGTCGGTGGTGAATACCTACTCTAACTTACACTCTTGTTTCTCCACCCTCATTTGTAAAACCCCTCCATTTCGTCACATACGCACCGAAACCGTTAATAAATTTGCACATGATTATAATCAGTGAAAGTTTTTGGGGCGTGTGGCCCCATAAGCTTCCAACTCAAACAACCACCACCCGGTAGCTAAATCGTATAGGGCACTCAGGCAGAACAACCGACCACAAAGAGAGAGCGTGTCGCAATCAACCCATCCCCCCTTGCCGCAGTCAGTACATATGGTAGAAGTATAAAAGACTCGTCAAATGACGAGGGTGACAGAGAGAGATTTGTAACGGCAAACAAGAAGTTTTTGTTAGCTTGGTTAACAACCGGATGAGGTGCATTCATTTGGCGACGGGATTGCCATGGACGGAAAAATGGCATCGCTCGCCACGAGCTGAGCAAATGTTTGCTGAGGTTCGTTATCCATGGTTTGGTTGTTTTTGCAGTTTAAAATTAGCAGGGTTGCTTGCAATGAGAAGCTAACTACAGTGGCATTGTAAGCTTGGCTTGGCCAGTGAGCTGAATACAATATCTCCAGAAATTCTGCGAAGAATTTCAAGAATTGCAGATGGCTACCTACCTTCAACCACCAGTTCAGCTCTTGCCATGGCATACCGTATGCGTGATAATGTTTGCACCATCGTACAAATAAGGTACCCATATCACCTGTACACACAATGTCTTGGTTTTTATTGCATGTACGTAAGCTCTAACTCATATCACAGTAGGTTGCGGGTAAAAAAATCCGATTTCTTAAGTTTAAAATTTGCACCATGTAGGGGTAGCAGCGGTAGTCGGGACTTGTCCACGCGCAAATGTAAAAAAAGACATTTCAGGAGTGTTCAGGAGAACCGTAAAACAGTCTTAGACCGAAAAAAAGCAAGGGCAACTATTCCCGAAGGTGTACACTGGTCGTCCAAGGTTAACATGGATTAAGAAAGCTATCGCTGCCACCAAAAATAAGATTTGGGTGAATTATATGCGCTCAATGAGAAAAATGGCAAAGAAACGCAACTTAACGGCATGGCATATCGAAAAGGAAAATTACGGTGGCCTTTATGATCCTTCGACCATAGAAAAAAAACTTACATTATTACCAATGGCATCCAGGAGCTACGAGTAGCGCCATATAAGAAAGTCTTGAATTTGCCCGAACGCAACCTCCGTTTTTTTCGATTTTCGAAAAACTATCGATCCGTACCAAATTCCAGAATCAATAGTTATTATAACTTTTGTTTGTGTGCCAATGTCTACATCATTATGCAATGTCAAAATAAAAAAAAAAATAAAAAATTGTTAATCTTGACTTTGACACTACCACGGATACTTTTCGACATTTGCGCGTGGATAAATCACGAGCTAGGTTGCCACTTAGTCATTATGCAAGTGTTAAACTAAGAAAATCAACACTTTTTATTCACAGCCTACTAGGATATGAGTAATAGCGTAAATGCCTGCAAATAAAACCAATACATTGTCTTCACAAGTCAAACTGGAATTTTATTTGACGATGGTGCAAACATTATCACGCATACGGTACGGTTATTTGTTGCTAAAGAGTGCATCAATGAGTTTGAGACAGCTGGAGTAAATCTAATCGTCTGCACCGGGTTTTACCGGAGACCCCTTTCCAACTACGGACTCAGATCCAACTCAGTAGACTGACGCCACGACAGCAAAGCTACCAAGATGTTCTCCACTGTCACCTAATCGTTGTAAGGGTCGATTTCGACCGCAAGGCACAAGTATGACCTACGTAGCTGACTCCGAACCCGTGGACCACCTCTTGCACCGCAACTAATCATTATCCAAGTCCACGCGCCACCTCCTCCATAGCTCCAAGACAATATGGATGATAGGCGTTGAAATGGCATTCCAGCCAAACTCATTACTTCACATCCTCTGGACAAGATTGTCCTGAGTTGTGTCCTCCTCGCATGTGGCAAGCATGCGTTCGCGTATTGTACGTTAAAAAAACGAGCACAAGAACAAAATGTGTTCTACAGTTCTCTCTACACGACGGTGTCTATGGTAGAAGAATATTATTTTAAAAAAAATCAGTATCCCCAAGTCACTCACCAAATAAAAGTTAAAGGTCTATGCTTTCAGTAGGATAACTAGCCACAGAAGTTCAATGTCGTGACTGTTCGTTTGACTATCATCTAGTTTGCCACGCCCTTCCAGCGTCACCAGCGGTACTAGAAGTGTCAAGATAATTTTGTTTACCAAAACAAAAGGTCCTCTACAAGAAGGACACTTAAAAATAGTAAATTATTGCAATTAAAGTTACTAAAATAATTAAATGAGAAAAGTGACTACAGCACCATTGGAGTTCTAGTGTATTTCTATTATGCTTTCATTTGTTGATAAGAATGAAATGTTCTATCGGGGATCATTTTCCCATACAAATTTTGGGTAAAAAGCACACAAAAAATTTGTATTTTTCGGAAATTTGCTGTAGAAATCACGAAAAAAATGTTCTAGAAAAAGCCCCCCTTAAGAATATTTCGCTCTAACCCTTAAATGAAAAAGGGCACTTTTAGCTTTCATTTGGTGGGTGACTTAACGATACTGTTTTTTTTTTCGATAATACGTTTTGCCACAGACACCGTACTCTCAACCAGTACTAACCGTACATTCGGAAGAACCCGCATGACCGAAACGACTTAGATACTGTCCGAAGCAGCCATGGCCTGAAGGGATCAACCTGTGGGTCCACCTTTCTTTCCTACCCTTGGTTCGCCCTACTTTGTGGTTGCTGACCGCAACCCCATGTTCCCTTCCATCCGGGGCGGGCTAGCCTTTTCAGACCCCCTCTTCCCAGCCTGGCGTGGGTCCGAATGCCGGGCATTACTGCCGACCTGCGGGGTTAGTATTCGCCTAGCCTTGCGGGCACCGCCAGGCAGCTCCTCACCTGATGGCTGCCTCACCCGCTTCGGCGAGTGCTTATCAACAGTCACATCCATCACAACTTTTGGGTTTCCTGCGAAAGCAAAGGCCTTCGTCTGGGTACACTTCATAACCTTTGCCTTCGTCAATTTTGTCGCTGCTGCAGTTTTCACGTGTCCCTCGTGATAATGCCATCGACTTACGAAGTCGCAAAAGGGCCGTTTTCAGGTCCTTACTTATGTTGGATTTCATGGATGCAAAGTCGATGATCTTGCCAAGCTGTTGCTCAGCTACCTCAATCGTGGCATTCAGTCTTGTTTATCGACAATGTACACAGTTAGGCAGTCATTTCCTTTCCATGTCAGTGCTCAAACTTCCTATGCAAACAACATATTTGGAAACAGCGTGTCTAAATCCATTACTGATACAAAAGTGACCTCTTCGGGACAGTTTGGAGAAGTAGATCCTCCCAAATGTCAAACGTTTGCTGGGCGTATGCCGGTACCGCAAAATTCGATGTTTAGTTATTTAATCAGCGAGTAGCATCAACGAACCTGATGATTGGTTCCGCCAGTTCGGAGTCTATGCAGTCCGGTGCGCATAACTTTGGAGCGTCGCAAACGGGAACACCTCATCAACTACGCTCAGTAGCGCACAGTTAGCGGCGAGACAGGTAATGCCACGCGAGTTGCCGGACTATTCAGGTGATCCACAAGACTGGCCGTTGTTTTCCAGCTCATTCTACAATTCAACGGTAGCGTATGGGTGTGCAGATGAAGAGAACGTAGCTAGACGTCAACGGTGTCTTAAAGGACACGCACTGGATTCGGTTCAGAATGTTTTTTTTGATGCCAGAATTAGCGCCGCATGTAATGGAAACGTTGCGCAAATTGTATGGCAGGCCAAAAGTGCTTATCCACACCAAGAGGGACTACGAAGCGTTCCACCACCGAGATCGGAGAATCTGCAATCGATCACTTTTGGAATGGCTATGAGGAACCTGGACGACCATATGTTAGTGGCGCAGCCACTAAATCATCTTCGTAACTACATGCTGCTACACAAGTTGCTTCCATTTTCGTGGTAAAATGCAGTGGTCGTGGTACGAACGCTCTCAAACAGAGGTCAACCTGGCGACTTGGGGCAACTTTATGGATGAGCTAGTGAACACAGCTTCAGACGTCACCTTTCCTATAGACTCCCAAGCTCAACACTCAAGAGCAGAACAAACTGGAAAAGACAAGCAGAAGTTTTACGTGCATGTAGAGTCAGGAGAAGAAAAGCTGAGACTCACACTACAGACGGCAGATCAAAATCATCATCATGGCCGAACGGAAGAACACTATGCCACTACTGTTCCAATGAGGAGCATGTCTTAGCCGATTGCCGACAGTTCAAGGCACTGGACGTCTGAAGAATTAGAAATGACTAAAAATTCTCTTATTAAATTTACCAAGAATTGATTTCGAACTTTTTCCAGGGATTCTTTAAGCAATTCCTCTAAGAATTACTTCACTAATCTCTAAAAAAAATAAGAAATTCCAACAGAGATTCCTCAACAGTTTCCTTTAGAAATGGTTTTGAAATCCTTTTAGAAATTTCTCGAAGGATTTGCTTCATGGATTTCTTCAGAAAAATCTCCAAAACGGCTTCCAGAACGCACCCACGACTCGCTCCAAACCACCCACATGATATGCACCATCCAATCAGCTGTAACCCTCTCAAAACTGACACACCGAAACAAGATTTTGATTTTTCGACCGGAGTTGATTAGAATCGAGTAAGTAATTTGTAAGGTTCCAACATTGTTTAACTACAAAACTCAAAATGTAATTTCCGTAAAATATAGGCCCTGAAGAAGCACTGATCTAAGGACCGAAACGTTGGCATAGATTAGGTAGAATCAACGTTTTCATTTAAGACTGCACATCCAAAAACCAACATTTCGTTTCTCAGAGATTTCCCCAACATTTCCATTGGAAAATCTTCTATATACCGTCGTGCGGGGCTACTTTTGAAGTGCGGGGCTACTTTGGACACTTTTGAATATGATTTTTTTGAATTCAAAATATGGTTCAAATCTGTTTGATGTCTTTGGGACTATTATGAAACAATAGTTTCCCCTTCATTTGGTTGAAATTATTTTTCAAACAGACCGTTTATTGCTTGTCAGGACACAAAAAAACATCGAATAAACCAATAAAATAAACATAACGTATCAGAACATTTGGTCTGTAAACATTGTTTCTACGTTCATAAATTTCAAAGGGTTGATCAATTCATTCAAAATGTATCAACGTAACATATACAATCGAATATTTGTATCGTTATACATTATAAATGACCGTTTCACCTAAATTAAGGATGGATGGTCCCTTTTTTCAGGTTATCTATATAGCAAAATCACGCTGCTCATAATACCAAAGGTAGAACAGAACCATCTTAAAACGCATATTTTTATTGAAATAATGTCTGATATAGTATACTAAGTAATGGTACAAAGTTGTTTTCTAAATAACCCTGGAATTTGAAATGCAGATTTGTTACAAATAACAATGTCCAAAGTAGCCCCCATCCAGTTCTATATGAGATGTGTCTAATTGGTGTATGAACAACTTTTTTGTTTATTGATGGATTTAGTTCAAATTTTGCATACATCCTACATACATACTCACAATGATTGTGTGTAAAAATTGTGGAAATCCATTCACTACTCTGGGAGTAATAATGTTATAAAGTTGAAAAACCATGAAAAAGTGTATAAAGAAGCCCCGCACGACGGTATTCCTTAAGAATGTTCGCACAGGATTCTCCCAGAAAAATTTCCAGGGATGTCTATAAATATTTTCCTTCAAGGATACATTCAAAAATTCCTCTAAATATTTTCACAACAATTTCTCGATTGAATCTTTTTGAAAATCTTCCATTGACAGCTTGATCATGTTTGTTTTTCAGAAAATCTTCCAGACCCGAGCAGAAAAAAATATCTACAGCATAATAAAATATGTTATTTTGGCTTAATAACTGAATAATGGAATCAGTAATTTTTATGTTATTATTATAACATATTGTGTTATAAACTTGTCTGTCATAAGCGGTGAAATAACAAATATCATAACAAAAAAATGTTCCTGGAAGACTAAATCAATAACATGTTTTGTTAGATCAATTACAATTTAATAACAGGAAATTTGTGAACTTGTTATTGTTATGTTCTAGGTTGTGTTATTGTTCATCACATATTTGTACATTCTCTAAAGCGTGAGTCGATAATTACTGTGCCATTTTCAAACTAACGTAACTTTTTTCCTACTTCACCAAAATCAACCAAATTTTGTACAGTTTCTCCTTAGAGTCTATTGTTTACATAAAATGAATTGAGGAGTTGGTCGGCGTTAAGTCAGAGAGGACCATGTGTCTTTAACTTAATTTCTAGAAAAACGACTTTAAAGTTTGCAATTCTATAAGTTTTGAGTTTTTCAACAAATGTTCTTGAATTTTTGTCATAAATCTTAATAACTATTCATCACAACATCGCTCTGTATTGATCGCAAAAAAATGTAAAATAATGCTTGAAACCGAGAAATTGCTAAGTAATTGATTGTACTTAGTCCATTCTGACTGAACGGATTTTGGAAAATCTTCAACCAACTACAGTTTACACTTATGTTTTTACATATTTGATGAAAAAATAATGCACAAGTAGGACAACAGTTAATAGGAGTAGTGTATAATGTGAGCAGGAAGTTTACAATTTGTTATTTCTGTTATTACATTGTTGATTACCATTTTCAATTTTTATGTTCAGTCAGAGTGGACCAAGTACAACAGTTCAATATCACATGAAGGGTAGTCAATTTATGAGATATTTAAGGATTTTCAACTTGAATATTTAATAGCAAACAACTTTCAAATGTATTCTCATAGTTCGGTACGTTTTTGAAATATTGAAGTTACACAGTTCATAATAATTTATTCAGAGGACTGGCATTTTTCAAAAATTCGTTCAGACAGAGTCAACCAAGTACACAATTCTTAAATAATCGGTAAAATCAATTTCTTCATGAAACGGGTATTGGTACATTTTAATATGATGCCCTACAGCTACTGAACAAACATATTTTGATTTGGAAAGGATTACGAAGAATAAGGTAATTTCAACTATTTTTCTTAGAGACACATGGTCCACTCTGTCTGCACGCGAAATGCCACAATATGCTTCAACACGATGATCCGTAAAATACGATATTGACCATAATAAAATGAAATTTCACGTGCTTTCTTGATCAATAATCATCAGAAAATGCGTTAGGGAGTCATACGATTTGGAAACGTATCGCATTTTGATGATAAATTATTTTATTTATTGGATTTTAACCAATACATATTTTTTCAACTCTCTTGACATCAAGCATATGGTCCACTCTGACTCCACACTATTATCGATTTTTGCAGTTCAATCAAAAGAAAATTGTGCTATAACTCTCGTTAATAGTAACATTAAGAAAATTGGGTGAATGTTCCAATTAGCTTAAATAATTCTTAATCGAATGCCCCAAAAATCTAATTTTCGTCAATTTTGTTACTTGGTCCCCTCTGACTTAACGCCGACCAGTTATCAGTGAGATTCCACTCGATATAGAATAAATTTAGTTCACAGTTCTAAAAAGATGTTGTACAATCACATGCTAAAATCTAAAATCATTATAGCGCCTTGGAACACTTGATGATTATACATTATTGGATCATCTTAATGTTTGTCAATAGGTTTCAGGAACGGTTGTCAGTGAAACATAAGCTTGGAGCTGGGTGAAAACCAGGCACGATGCGCATAAACAAACCAGAGAGAAGAAAATCGCGACTCGACTCAAGTCGAGTCAAGTACAAGACACTGAAGACGACCTTACAGTTGAGGTCGAAATATGTATCTTTCAAAGGATGCAAATTCTTAGTGGAATTCAAAGGAACAGTACTTAACGCGATTTTCTTTTTTTATTTATTTGTTGCAAGTTGAGCCTGAACATGTCCACATGGAGGGCGTTAATTGAAAATGTCGTGAATTTTACTAAAACGCATCCTAAATTTGAACCTATACCAAAAAGTTGAAATACATACATATACAAAACAACAGTAAAAATTTGGTTTCATTTCGTCAACTGTAGACAGTTTGCGAATCACTTGAAGGTAGGGTGGCACAATAATTAACGACTCACCCTTTATAGTAGAATTATCACTAAACTTGTTCTACAACAAAATATATTATTGAAATGTTGTCTTGTGGATATATCCCAATAACTTAAACATAAAAAAAATAAGATTGCCCAACAAAACATGTTATTAAACAGATATATGCTGATAAGTTAACAATAACAAATAATGATATAAAAACAGGCTATTGGCTGCTGTTGTTATTAATTCTTCCCTGCTCGGGGAGTATCGGTCGGAAATTCTTCTCCTTTCAATGATTCATTCAGAAATTCCCCCTTAAACTGCTTCAGAAAATTGTCCAGGGGTTCCATAAAAATCCCTTTAGAGACACTTCCCTGGAAAATCTTCCACGATTTCCTCTAGAAACACATCCGGTTTTGTTTTCAGGAGTCCTTTTAAAGATTAGTCTGTACTCTGCTCCCGATTATTCCAGAATTTCCTTTTAAAAGCCTGCCATGGATTATTTTTGAAAATGCTCGATGAGTGCTATAAAATCTTCCACGAAATCCTACAGAAATTTCTCCAGGATTTTTTAAAGAAAACCTTCCATAGATTGCCATTTGATTTCTTCATGTTTTTGCCTTTCTCGTACACCAAGGTGTCCGAAATATGATAATTGGATAGAGCCCAACGACGAGTTGAGATGATGTCTGTGCGTATGTATGTATGTGTGTGTGTGGTAATCAGGAAAATAGCCGCAGACTATATCTGAACCGGTAGCATTCCGGAACCAGTTCCGGGTGTCCCGCCGGAAGTGGCCAACTATAAAAGTAAACCAAACTCATATAGGCGACACATCAAATCGTGGCCTTTTCGATAACCTGTACGGTTAGTAACAAAATAGGCTAAGCCCACATTAGAAACTACTGATAGTGTTCTGAAATCAACTCCAGGTGTCTCACCGAAAGTGGCCGAATGTAAAAGAGAACCAAACCAATATTTGCGACGCATCAAATGGCTTCTTAGGTATCCTGATAAACGAGAAAAAGTAACCTTATGCATAGATAATAAGAAAATAGGCACAGTCTACATAAGTTACTACCGGTAGTGTTACTAGTTCCGGGTAACCTGATGACCTATTTTACATAAGCTCAGACCACATTTAAATATACCGGTAGTGTTCCGGAATCATCTCCGGGTGTCCTATTGAAAGAGGCCAAATATAAAGTAAACCATACTTATGCATGGGACACATCAATTCGTGACATTTCGATTATCTAATGATCAGTTAGTCAGAAAATAGGCTTAGACTACGTGAGAGGCTACCGGTGGCTTAACAGAAGCAGCGTTGGGTGCTTCAGCGGAATTACGAAAGTGAACAAAATCAATGCAAGCGATAGTTATGTGTAAGAGAACCAAAAACCTAAAAAAAACTTAAGCGATCCCATCAAATCACACAAATTGAGATTTCTGAGATGTAAAAATATTGTAGGATGGGCCAACTTTGCATGAAAAAAAAAATCAAATTTAAGCTCATCAGCGCTGAAGATTTTTTAATCTCCTTTTGCGTTAAAATTACTGCGCAAAATTTAGATGCGACTGAAGGACGAGCTCTGTACTGTGGTTGAAATTCGAATAGGATTTAGTATTGACAATCCAAATTACTACCAATTTTACATAGATCTTGTAACCAATGATAATAACATAAAGCCAAAAGTGTGTAGAAAAAAAACTTTGTAGAAGAGCTCAAAGTGATCTGTGGAGAAAGGTAAATCTTAGCTTGTAAATGTCGTCTTGGTATGGATCGGCCTCCAGTGAAGATGGTCAAGCAGTGGCACTGAGAAGACTGCGTTGAACATAACATCGGCGTAAGTGCTTCAACTCGATGATGACTTTGATAAAATTCTTCTTTTCTAAATAGAGTATTCTCAGGATTCAGAAATTCGTTGGTGGTATAGTCCCAGATCGCTGTTATGAGAATTTCCTCCTTTTCATCCGTAACCAAAGCACAGAAATTTGGGACTGTTCACAGACTCTAAGGCAAGATTGATTGCGTCGACGGAAAGATCATGAGTGCATATTCTCATTTCTCGTCGAAAGGCACTATCACCACTAGGTGGATTAATTAGGGTTTTTTTTTTCAAAGAATTTTAGTATTCCTCTTGAAAATTTGCCATGGATTGCTGCAGAAACTGCTCCATAGATGCAATTGCTCCGGGATTCTTCAGGAAATTTTTTCACGGAAATATCAACGATTTCCGAAAATGTTTTGAAAATTTCTTCAACAAGTCTTCCAAAAGTTCTGTCATACATTCGAAAGAATTAAAAAAGGCTGGGTATTCCGGAAATTCATTAAAAAACTCCTGCTAAGTTTCTTTCGGAAAATCTTATAGTCATTGTTTCTGACAGATTCTGCCAGGCATTTCTTCAAACATTTGTTTCAGAAAACCTTCCTAAGATTACTTTCACAATTTCCTCATGGTGAAGTTTAAAAAAAATATGTCTTTTAAATTTAATTTTTTATAAGATTCCTTTAGATTTGTTTTTGCCAAGAATTCATTTCAGAATTTTTTTAAGGATACTTTTGGAAATTTCTCCAAAAATTTCTCCAGAAATTCTTCCAGTGATTTCATCTAAAAGTCGTACAGATATTTCTTCAAAAACTTTTTCTATGATTTTTATTTATTTTATTTTTTTTTATTTTTATTTATGTTTATTAACATCCAACGGATCTTTAAGATCTAATTGAATTGTGTACTTAATTCTAAATATGTATTTCTGCAAGATGTACATTCACTGACGATTTAAACATTAGACAACATTATGTTCACAACAACACAATATGACAAACAACAATGTACAATATATAGCATTAACGTGTTCGAGGTTGCCAAGTGAAATTCCTTTCTCTAAACTCTCTAAACCAAACTCCGCTTGGCCACGTTGAGGAGAGCATAGCACGATTGCGAAGCTTGACATCAATCCCAACCTTGAACGAGATGTATGGAAGTTGTGTTGCGTCGACCCAGGTAGAAACCAGCTTCTGCACAGTAATCGATTCCGTAGTTTCAAGACACTCGCTAACCATAGCGCGAATTTCATCCTCGGTTACATCATTCTTTACACGTGAGAAAAACATCCAAAACTTTTCATTGCTGTTCGGGCGGTAATTTGCGTTATTGATTAGCCATGGAATTGCTCTCGTGCCGTTCCCGACACAGCATCCATGCGTTGAATTAGATGATGTTGACGGTGCAGGAGATGAATGCGCAAGTGGTTGCTCGTTGTTAGTAGTCGTGTTCAATACACTCTGACGAAAAGCAGTGAGATCAGCCAGCGTATTTTGAATAGAAGCAATCTCTGTTTTTATTTCGGCAATTGCATCGATTGATTCATAAGCAGCGAATTGTTGTGCACTATCGGATTCTTCGGGCGTACGATTTGTTTCGGATGAGATCGATTTGTACTTATTCTGCATGTAATCAGAATACCGAGTTTCACGCAACACTTTACTGCAGCTGATGCATATCCAAAAAATGAAGGGATTTTTTATGCAACTAATTTTTTCATCAGTTGATAATTTCACACACTTAGCGTGGAACGACCCTTTACAATAACCTTCACAGGCAATCACAGCTTCACCAGACACTATTGCCATACTGCAGCTATTGCAAACCATCTTGTTGTGTACGTTCGTAGATATTTGTAGCAAGTGGAGTGATATCGGATAACGATGAACTATGATCTTCAGTTTCTTAATATGCACCAAGATACCAGCAGGAACAGCATAAGCGCAGTAATCAGACAACGTTGTAGCATGAACAGAGCTCGGCAGAACAAAATTAACGTGAAGTTTACAACATAAAAACCGACGTTTATGTGGCACCACTTAGCAAAACACTCTTCGCCGTATACACACATTCTTTCAAGAATTTCTCCAGGATTTCCATTGGCAATTTCCGTAAGAATTTTTCAAGGGTTTTCAAAAATTCCTGCAGGAATATTTCAAAGATTCTTGCTTGTTTTATTTATTCCTGCTGAAATCTATCTATCCAGATATTATTTCAGAAATTTCTTCGGGTATACTTCCAAGTAGGTACTTTTCTTTTGTTTTTATTAACGTGTATTTGAACTTACGAGCAAATTATACACTTGAAACCTTCCCAGTACTTTTTTTTTCAGAAATTCCTTCAGGATCTCCTCTAAGGATACTTCTTGAAATGTTTCCACAGGTTCTTTCAGAAATTCCTTTCAAAAATTTCTTAAGAAATATGTTTTTACGAATACTTCCATAAAAACGTCTGCAGAAAATCTTTTGTGGCGTTGAACGTAGTTTCAAGCAAATTATTTTTGCCAGAACCAGAAACGATTAGGAATCGTAAGGAAGCTTGCTGTTATGTACCTCAGCCACCAACATTGAAATTCAATAACACTACCTTGGAATTTGGAATTACAATACGCCGAGATATCTGACCGAGATATGTAGCAGCTATAACATTGATGCAAAATTATCATTACCATTCTCCGAGTTGGTAGGTACAACACAACGAATGATAAACATCCCTCGGCGAGCAGAAAATTTCACTCAACATTCATAATGCCTAGGACTGTTACCATCAGTAGTGAGCGGAAGCTGTTTCCTTGGTAAAAAGAAAGGAAGCCTGCTGCCACTGCTGCTACCGTTGTCGTTGCGTTGGATATCTCTGTTTATGTTACAAATCACCAAGGTAGGTTCATATAAGCAAAGCATGTCGTGTGCTCTTACGGAGGAAAGATCACCGCCGCCACTAGCAGCCAGCATCATCGTCGGCCGTCTCGTCGTCAGCATCACCTTCTGTACTAAATGTGAATGTACTGCCAGTGCTGCTGCCGTCGCTTCATATCTGCTGTTCTGAGAAAAACGATGCACGTGTAGAGGATTCTTCCGGGAGATTCCCAGACGTGCGTCTGCACGAGCATGACAAAAGCAAAACGGATTTTGATGGAAGTGGAAATGGAGCGTGGATGTGAGATTTCTGGTTTCGTTCTTGCTTAGTTGTACAGCGGGACTTGTAAGTATGTATGAGAGTTGCACATTTATGTTCGTTTCAAATTTGAACTGTGTGTTTGGAATATTCTTGTTTGACAACTCTTCATAATAACTCTAGCAAAAGTAAGATTCATTTCAATTTTTTCACAAGTTTTGCTTTATTTGTTTGTTATATAACAACCATGTTTCCCGCATCAACATCCAACGCACTCAACTCTGTTTTGATGGCTCTCATCACAAGCTTCGAATCTGATTGTAGTGCCATACGGGTCCCAGAAGAAGAGACTCTTGTGTCAGTCCCATCAGCATCATCATCATCATCTCCATCGTTACATAATCTTACGACCCTCTTAGCAACCGAATCCTTGCACACTGAATTACAAAGCATGTGCTGTGCGTGCTTGTATCACGCCCGATGTCACCTACATACCTATTACAGCAAAGTGTGAAATTACATCCGGTCGTCGGAGTATGATGTTGATGATGATGATGGTGGTGGTCTTGAAACAAAATAAAACACCACTCTGACGCAACTGTTTGGGACACATCAAATAAACACAATTGTTAACATTCACGTATGCGTCATAATATGAAAGCGCAAACAAAGACTTACTCTGCGGGGAATAAGTGAGCCTATGCTGCTGTGACCTCTAGCATTGGGCGATTTGTTGATGAATGATGAACTTTGTTTGTTCATTCCAATGAACCTAACGAATCGCTTACAACAATCTCAATGTCTATGCACCTGTAAAAAAAGTACTATTTGATCAACCATTCAAGCTCAATCTAAACAACCACATACTCAACTAACAGATCGCCCACTACAACCACACAGGGGACTATGACGTTCCTCACTGCCATTGAGCGACGACCGATGAGCAGCGTTGGTTCGTCCCCGTCCCCGTCGAGGAAAAAGTGTCAGAATACATTATGCAAATATGAGCCTGCGACTTCGACGTGTGAATTATAACAGCTGTAATTGTGTGATGTGATTAAGTTAATGCCAAGAGTGCTTTTTGCTGCCACCGAGATCCTCCCCCCCTCCCCCGGTGGAAACTTTCCGCCGCCGTCGCTGGGTTCGGGTTGCCGAGCGTGGTTTCCGCCTTGCATCAAAAATTCCGCCACTCCCTGCGAACTTTGCAGAGGTTCGACTCGGCGCGGCCCTCGGTGGTTCAGATTCGTTTGCTGGGCGGTTGTCGTCCTACTAATAACCTGCTGCCGGAAAGTGCCTGCTGGTGCTGGGATTCTCTGTGTGTACTTTGTGTGCCATTTCATTATGACATAAAATATAGAGTGTGGCATTTGCATAATTTTATCAAGTTCCACTTCCGCACTCATTAATGCACACAAACGATGCATACAACTTCCGGGTGGGTATTTCTCTGTAAAGGGCGGGCTCCGTGGGAAAATATTCGCAATGGGTTGAGGTCTCTCAATTAGGGCTGTGTTGATTGTTACATCGGATGCAAGTGCACAGAAACGTTTCTTTACGTAAATGTTTACCCTTGAAAACAAAGTAAAATGATGTGTTCAGATTTGTACAATGGCGCTTACATCGACTTACAAATGGTCGGCGTTCAGTCAGAGTGGACTACGCGGTTTTTGGGGCAGGTAAAGATAAGCTGAGGAATTCGTTAAACCTGAACTTTTCGACGTTATTTTGATACAGATGTGTCATTACATGAAAGAATAATAGTTTTTCTGAAAATAATGCCAGATATTTGAAATTTCAAGTGCTTGCAAGTCATTTTCTCGAAATTATTGAAAAACAGATGGTCCAGTCTGACTTAATGCCGACCAATGAGCAGTTTAGCTGGATCGTTCTGCATTCTTTTAGTAACACGAGACATTACAGTGATGCATACTTTGTAGAAGCACAGCGGTGAAATGATGTGTAGAACGTCTTGGATCACAGCAAATGAAGACTTTTTACTGATTTCAAGCGACGTATGATTCAGAGAAAAATAAACTAGTTGTTTCCAGTGATGTCATGGTAAAAACAAAACTGATCACTGATCGAAGGCTGCAGTATTGTGTACTGAGCACATTAGTTGAAAAGATGATTTTTCTTTACCCGAAAGATAAGTATTTAGTAAAAAAAAAAATGAAAACAAAAACAGAATAATCCACCTAGTGGTGCTAGTGCCTTTCTCGAAGAATATGTACTCATGATTTTTCCGTCAACGCAAACAGTCTTGGTTTAGAGTCAGTGATCAGCCCCCCACCTACGATTTTGTGCAATTTGTTTAATGCTAATGCTTATGATCGTTCCATTGACGCAAGTCAAAAAGTTTCTGACTCCTGAATTCTTATATTTAGAAAAACAAGAATTTTATCAAAATCATCATCGAATTGGAAAACTTATTAATGGCCCTTATTCTGACGTTATATTCAACGTACAAGCAGAGCTGAAAATAGCAGACCTCTTAGTTGACTGCTTGACCACCTATATCTACTATCACTGGAGGCCGATCCATATCAAGACGACAATTACAAGCTAGAATATAGCTTTTTTCACCTGGGATCGAATCCCACTCCCGACTAACTCACAAAATGTGAGTTCTTCCTTCGGAAGGGAAGTAAAGCGTGGGTCCTGAGATGAACTGGCCCAGGGCTGAAAATCTCGTTAATACAGATAAAAAAACTTTATTCACAGATCACTTTGCGGTCTTCGACAAAGTTGTTTCTGCACACTTTAGGCTATATTTTATTAACATTGGTTACAAGATTCATGTGAAATTTGCAAAAAAAAAAAATGCGAGTACATAATTTGAATTGCCCGCAACACTACCGGTAGTTTAAAATGTTATGTTCATGCTAACTGTTCATCAGAGTACTAAGCAGTGATTTGATATATCGCATCTATGGGTTTTGTTCACTTTTATATTTGACCACTTCTGGCGGGACACCCGGAACTAGTAACACTTCCGGTAGTAACTTATGTGAACTGTGCCTATTTTCTTATTATCCGTGCATCAGGTTACTGACGAAAAAAAGCGATTTGATGTACCACAAGCATGGAATTGATTCCCTTTTATATTTGGCCACTTCTGGTGGTACACACGGAACCGGTTCCGGAACACTTACAGTGTCGGAAAAACAATAAGACCACCGATCCTTTTTCATACAAAATGGCCAAGTTTGACGCTTAGTACTCGGTTTCTAGTAAAGCGATTTGGCTGAAATTTTTGCAGTGGACATGGATTTATGGGAGTTTTGATTTGTATTAAATTGTATGGATTTTGTTCAAAACTACAAAGTTACAGATATACGGAGCGACAAATCAAGATTTTTATGCTGGTTATTTGTAGTCAATTCATATTATTTTGTCGTTTCGTATACATATCTGTAATTTTTGATGCAGTGGATAGAACTCTATCAATTAAATACAAATCAAACTATATGGCGACAGTTAAAATTTCAACCGAAACTGTTCACTTCATACTTAGAAAAACCCTAATTAATCCACCTAGCGGTGATGGTGCCTTTCTCGTGCTTTAAAATATCCTTTCAACAAAACTCGAGCGACATGTTGATGACATTGACATAAATGCAAAATGAAAACTGCTTGCTAAATCTACTCAATATGGATACATTTTATATTAGCATAACATCCAATATTCAGAAAATATAAGACAACGATCCAAAACTCAAACCAAACAAGTGTCATGAAGCCGCAAAATTTTGAAACGTCATTTTAGATTTTCCGGTCATCATTTTATGACTCCGGATATCTACCCCAACTAAACAAACCGCCATCTTGAACATTGAGACACCATCTTGGATGTTCTGGTATTCATTTTTGGACTCTGCACCTAAAATTACATAAAATAGTCGCCGTATTGAGTTTTGGCATGTCGTTTATGATTTTCTGGTTACCAGTTTTGGACGAAGACCGGCATTCTTCCCCATTCAAATTATAGTCATATTGCAGACCTTTGAAACAGCGCACAGCTTGGGTTTTCTGATTACAAATTTTGAATTCTGGACATATTTTCATACAAAATGTGCCCATAATGCAAGAATTAAAAATCCTATAAAATAGGCACTAACTTGAATACTGGGCCATTATCTTGGACTTTGGACCGCTATCTTGGATACTCTTGTTTTACATAGTTTTAGAGCTCAAAATTCCTTTAAACAGCCGCCATCTTCTGTTGACGTGATCGAATTCTTATTTTTCCATTCAACGTTGACCCATCTTGTTTATAAATTTACACCTTAGGAATCTGGAATGGTACGATTCGATGAGATCGCTTTAGTTTTGTCTGTATTTTGTTCTCTTTCATATATGAGAACTTAGACATATTCGTCACTGTTGTTCATACCTAACGTTTATCAGGCCATTAAACAAAGCCACGATTTAATTTTTCACATGAACGTTGCTTCTGCTACACAACAGCTAGTCTCTAATGTGATCTAAGGCTATTTTCTTGCTAACCGTTCATTAGATTATCAAAAAATCTGCGATCTGATGTGTCGTATGTATGGGTTTGGTTCATTTTTATATTTGGTAATTTCCGGTGGGATACCCGGATCTGATTCCATGACATTACCGTTTGTCCCAATTATGGTCTGAGATTATTTTATTGCTAATTCTTCACCTTTACCTAATCACCGCGATTTGATATATCGCATGTATGGGTTTGCTTCACTTTTACTTATAACTACTTTCGAAGCCACAGCTGAACCCGCAACACTACCGGGAATCTAATGTGGTCTGACCCTATTTTACAATCAAGTTGTCGATAAGTCGTGACTCGTGATTTGATGTACCGCATCCATGGGTTTGGTTAAATTTTACATTTTACTACCCGGATCTGATTCCGGGTAATTACCGGCTGAACCAAATATGGTTTGACACTATTGTCTTGTTAACTGTTCATCGGTTAACCAAAAACGCTGCAAATTGAAGGTGTCACATGCAGGGTTTGACAATTTCGACGGGACTCTCGGAACCAATTCCGGAACACTACCAGTTGTCTCTAGTGTGATCTAAGGCTATTTTCTTGCTAATTGTTCATCAGGTTAGGGGCTGTCCATTAATTACGTAAGGGAAATTTTACGATTTTTCGACACCCCCACCCCCCCTTGTAAGATTTTTTGTATGAGAACCCAATTTTTTTGTATGGCGCGTAAGATTTCTCAAACCCCCCCTCCCCCCATACACCCTTACGTAATTAATGGACAGCCCCTTATCGCAAAAGCCACGATTTGATGTGTCACATGCCTGGATTTGGGTTACTTTTACATTTGGCCTCTTCCGACCACTCAAAACCGATTCCGAAACACTTGCTTGCCGTTCATAGGTAATCTATAAAGCCGCTATTTGATGTGACGCATGTACGGGTTTGTTTCTCTTTCAGATTTGACCTCTTCAGCGGGAACCCCGGAACCGGTTCCCAAACACTACTGGTTCAGATATGGTCAGAGATGATTTTCCTGCTCATTGTCCATCAGGTAATCAAAAATGCCGTGGTTTGATGTGTCGCATGCATAGGTTTGATGCATTTTCATATCTGGTCCCTTCCTGGGGTACCGTTCCGGAACACCTAAATGGCCATATCTCCGGAACGGCTGGACCGATCCGAACCATTTTCAATAGGAAACAATGGGACCAGATTCCGCGTCGAATGAACCGTCGGTCATTGAAATCGGTTGAGGTTTACTGCCAAAAAGTGATGTGAGTTTTTTTGTACACACACATACATACACACACACACGCACACACATACACACACACACACACATACACACACAGACATCACCTCAATTCGTTGAGCTGAGTTGATTGGTATATATGACTCGACCCTCCGGGGCTTCTATCTGAAAGTCATTTTTGGAGTGAACATATAGCCTTTCCAGTACACTTAGTGTACGAGAAAGGCAAAAATGACGGCTTATGATAAAATTTCACCATAATCTCAACACCTGAACGTACGGTAAAAAGTTCGGTGATTTTGCAAATCACCGAACGTACTGTGAATCTAAAAAAAAAAAGCATCTGTCAAAACTACCGTAGCGTTCGGCACTTTTTACAAGTTTACCTTAAAAATCGCAGGACTATCGGTATGTTTTTCACCGATGAACTGTGAGTATCACTGAACGTACGGTAAATTTCACAATTGGTCCGTAAATGTTAACGAACGTATCACAATTTTTCACAAATATACGGCGAGTTTTGCGAGCACAAAAACACTTTAGAATTTCACAAAAAATTCGATCATGGTCGATCTATAGAAACCGAGCATCACATCGTCAAACTTGGCCTTTTTGTATGGAAAATGGCTGGTGGTCTTATGAGTGACAAAACAGCACATGGTTCATTTTTACGTTTGACTAATTCCCACGGGACACTCGGAACCGGTTGTGGAACACTACCGGTGTACGAAAACGTAATTTGAGGCTATTTTCTTGAAAACTGTTCATCAGGTTATCGAAAAAGCCACGATTTGATGTGTCACACACATGGGTTTGGTTCCCATCTACATTTGACCGCTTCCGGATGGACACTAGCCTGGTACACGGTTTATATGGGAAAATACAAAAAATGGAAAAACTCTAACTCCTGTATACTTTTTGAGTTCCACTTTGGTCCCATATCAACTGTGCAAAATTTCAGATCGATCGGTAAAACTACAGTCACCCCACAGTTATGAATAGGCTAAGGCATACTTCGCAGTCAATTGATGAATAAAAAATATAATAAAACATGTCCTCAGGTTATTGATAGGCGAAATAGAAGCAAAATATTGTAAATTTTCAGGAAAAATTATAAAACCTGTTGGTTATTGATCAAAAATATCTATAAAAAACAGATTATTTAACGTCGGTCGCCCCACAGTTATGGATCACCAGAATTCTCAGCCACAGTTATGGATCATTTCGGCTCATATTATGGATCAACGACAACTACTCATCATAAATAATTCTAAAATAATATGCAAAGTAATTTAAACGAAATCTTGAAAGTTTGAGAGTTCGTTTACACATTACGCAACGCAAAAATTGTAATTTTACCCCCTTCATCCCCACGTAAACAAATTTTGTGTGGAAGGTCTTAATTTCAAGTATGGATCGTAAAACCTCAAGAGACTCGTTTCTCTCTCTGCATTTCAAAATATGCAAATGAACCCTAGCATCGTTTCTGGGTTTTTCTTAACATAAAAATATTATTTTTACTATTTGGGGCCTCACACAAATTATGTAAGGGAATATGTATTAGGAGAAACATAAAAAATGCACGCTCCATACGCAAAAAAGTAATTTGTATGGAGAAAAAACATCATGCAAGGGAGGGATGGTGGCTTTAAAATGAAAAAAAATACCGTAATCTATCAATAGCCCCTTACTCTATGTTTGAACGTTTTTGCACTTTATTTGCTTTATATTTCTCTCATGTTTACCAGGTTATTCTTCATATTACAGGAATCTGCTGCTTGTAGCTACGGAAAGTAGACCTGATTACATCAGTTCAAACTCATTTCATTGTAACAATGAAGTAAAAGTTTTCCTGGTCCGAACACAATGCTTTGTAACGCTTTGTTGGAATCCAGATTTATCGAAGTTCAGAATTCGCTCTGGATTGTTGAAAACTTCCATATCAAAGTCATCCTTTCGCAGCAGCTCTTCCACCTCCTGGAACCAATTGCGCAACTGAGCCTCGGTAACTTTTGCACCTGCCTTTAAGAGATTGTTTACCAACTTTTTTTTGATATCCGGATGACGCCTCAAAAATCGCTGGCTCCAGTTTTTGCCTACAATATTTGTCATCATTTAACCAATGCAGAACGTGACGACCCATACAAAAAATATTGAGGTCTCATACAAAAAGTGTGACATAGGGGGGAGGGGGGTTGAAAATGATCGATTTTTGCGTGACATAATTTGTGCATCACCCCTTGGATCTGGTCCAGGTTTTTCTTTCTTTTTCTCATCTTTCACTCACCGGAAAAGCGGTAAGGAATCTTGAAATCTTTGGATGTACCTCGGATGTTTTTTGTCCTCCTACGACGACGTCTTCGAGAGTTTGTGTGTCGTACGTCGTACTGCTTCTGGATTTTGACGATGCAATCCATTTTTTTGGAGAATGGTATAAAATGTAGATCAACTTGCCATTCATACATGGCTTGATTCATAATAGTGGACAATGTCATTTTCACCCACAAATATGAATCAACTCTAAACCTCTTGAAAATATAGTGTTTTTCTTGAAAAACCTCTAATATCGCACTTTTTTATGATAAAAAATACCTTCAATTTATGAAATAATCAGCAGTTGGGGATATTTTCTTGTTAATTCGACGGAAAACACCTTATGAACGCGAGCACTCTCCCTACGTGCGAACGCAAAAAGTAAACAAAACAAGTAGCTCTAAGGGCCGTGCCGCAATTTTGTCGTTTTTTGCAGCATAAATTGCATTTAATATGCGCAGGGATAGTTATGTTGATGCACTGGTAACCGTTCTACACGGGAAAAATAAATTTTATGAAATTTATAATAAAATTGTACTACAGTAGCAATTTAAAGTGAAAGTTGATCCATATCTGTGGGCTATCCATAACTGTGGGATTACTGTATATTTTAGCGCCCGCCATTCTTAGTTTTTCATACGATTTACTATGGGGAAATTTTACTTCTGCAAAGAAAAATCGCTATTAGTCACCCCTAGATCGCTAAAAATAATTCGATGAATGATTTCTGTAGAAAACTTTACGAGGAATCAGACCTCCGAAGACCGCAAACCGATGCGACGTTCGTGAAAAAAGTTATCAAGCCTCCCCCGATCGATAAAATGAATAGATTTTATTATTTATTGTTATTCCTTACATGTTAAACAGCGTTGGCATGTCATTCGGTTTTCAGTCAATAACTTTTTCCACATGCCTTAGATCGCTTTGTGGTCTTCAAAGGGTTGATTCCTTGTAAAATTTCCAATAGAAATCATTCATCGATTTATTTTTATGGGTTAAGGGGCAACCTCTGGCGATTTTTCTTTGAAAAAATGATTGTTCCCATAGTAAATCGTATGAAAACTTAAAATGGCTGGCGCTAAAATATAGTTTCTCCGATCGAGCTGAAATTTTGCACAGTTGATATGGGACCAAAGTGGAACTCAAAAAGTATACAGGAGTAAAATGTCTTTTCGTGTCCCACGCTAATGGACACCCGGAACCAATCCCGGGACACTAGTATTCTCAAATTTGATCTAAATTTTATATATCTTGAGAACCACTCATCATGTTACCTTGACAATAGCCGTTTGATGTGTCACGAATATAAGTTTGGTTCTCTTTTACATTCGGCCACTTTCGGCGTGACACCCGGAACCGGCCCCAGAGCACTACTGGTTCAGATATGGTACATACATACATACATTTATTTGTTCAACATCACATTTAAGACAAGACATAATCAACAATAGTACGCCACAATACTCGATTTGTGGCTGCCGTTCTCCATCCTCGGTCGCGCCCAATGCTCGCCAGGTCACGCTCCATCTGGTCCGCCTATCGTGCTCTCTGCGCTCCACGCCTTCTTGTGCCAACCGGATCAGTTGCAAACACCAGCTTTGCAGGGTTGTTGTCCGGCAACATGCCCTGCCCATCGTATCCTTCCGGCTTTGGACACCTTCTGGATGCTGGGTTCGCCGTAAAGTGCAGCGAGCTCGTGGTTCATCCATCTCCGCCACACACTGTTCTCCTGCACGCCGGCGAAGATCGTCCTTAGCACGCGTCGCTCGAAAACTCCGAGTGCTTGCAGGTCCTCCTCGAGCATGATCCATTTCTCGTGTCCGTAGAGGATCACCGGGTCTTATTAGCGTTTTGTACATGGTGCATTTGGTGCGTGGGTGAATCTTTTTCGACCGCAGTTTCTTCTGGAGCCCGTAGTAGGCCCGACTTCCGCTGATGATGCGCCTCCGAATTTCACGGCTCACGTTGTTGTCCGTCGTCAGTAAGGATCCGAGGTAGACGAATTCCTCCACCACCTCGAAAGTATCCCCGTCTATCGTAACATTACTACCCAGACGGATCCGGTCGTGTTCGGTTCCGCCTACCAGCATGTACTTTGTTTTTGAGGCATTCACCACCAGTCCGACCTTTGCTGCTTCGCGTTTCAGGCGGGTGTACAGCTCTGCCACCGTTCCAAATGTTCTAGCGATAATGCCCATGTCGTCCGCAAAGCACACAAATTGACCGGATTTTGTGGAAATCGTTCCCCGGCTGCTGAGCCCGGCTCGTCGCATCACACCTTCCAGAGCGATGTTGAAGAGTAGGCATGAGAGTTCATCACCATGTCGCAGTCCCCGGCGAGATTCGAATGAACTGGATAGTTCACCCGAAACTCTTACGCAATTTTGCACACCGTCCATCGTTGCTTTAATCAGTCTAGTCAGCTTCCCAGGAAAGCCGTTTTCGTCCATGATTCTCCATAGCTCTGCGCGGTCGATACTGTCGTATGCCGCTTTGAAGTCGATGAACAGGTGATGCGTTGGGACCTGGTATTCACGGCATTTCTGGAGGATTTGCCGTACGGTAAAGATCTGGTCCGTTGCACTATAGGATATCAGGCGGACAAAAATCAGAAAAGTGACTTCCACTAATGCTTGTTCTGAAATTTTCTATCGATAATAATCATATAAACAAAGAGAAATCCAGAATTTCAAGTTTCTAGCTGATGTAGTTACAAAGATATTGAGTATCAAAGTTGAATAAAGCTAAAAAATGTAATTTTCGCAAAAAAACAACACATAATTTCAAATCGATATTTTCTAACTAATATCATCATTATCTATTGGTTTCAATACATCATTGGTAAGATAATGAAGCAAGCTTTCCAACAAACACGTGGTTTTGTGAAATAATCGAACCATTGCATGAAAAAAGGTACAAGAAGAAGAAGAAGTTGAAAAAGGCATGAGATTCAAATTTTGATAATCGGCATCTTTTTTTTCCCAAACATTCCCAGGCTCAAAATCAGTTTATGGTCAAGCTTTAGGTCTACTCTAATGATTTTGTATGCGAAATGCTGCGGTAAATTGCGGTCTTGGGAGATTCAGCGTTTTTTACGCACGAGACCACCCGGGCGCACCCCTTGAGATTAAACGACGATTCTCAAACATTCTAAGCAAATTCCCTTGGAATTCATTTTTGAAAGTAACAACACAATAGTGTTGATCATTGTAAGCACAAAAAAAAACAAAATAAAAATTTAAAAAATAAAACAAATTCAAACTTTTTATATATTATCAGTTATTTGACCATATTGAAAATACGCCCTTTTCAAAACTTGGTCGTGATGATTAAAAACGTCCATAAACAATATATTTTAGTCGAACCAACTACAGAATACTAACGATTCCTCGAAAATATGACGAAAATATTTTTGTCCGCCTGCTTGTATGGGAATCCCCCATAGTGCGTTGTCGACGGAAGATGATCTGGGATAGCACTTTGTAGGCAGCATTCAAAATAGTGATCGCCCTGAAGTTCTCACATTCCAAATGGTCGCTTTCTTGTGAATGGGGCAGATTACCCCTTCCTTCCCCTTCACCGGTAGCTGTTCGGTTTCCCAGATCCTGACTATCAGCCGATGCAGACAGGTGGCCAACTTTTCTGGGCCCATCTTGATGAGTTCAGCTGCGATGCCATCCTTACCAGCTGCTTTGTTGGTTTTGAGCTGGTGAATGGCATCCTTAACTTCCCTCAGCGTGGGAGTTGGTTCATTTCCGTCCTCCGCTGCACTGGCGTCGTCGTTTCCTCCGTTGCCGTGGGCTCCCGTGCCTACGTTCTCCACGCCGTTCAGGTGCTGATCGAAGTGCTGCTTCCACCTTTCGATCGCCTCACGTCCGTCCGTCAAGAGGCCTCCGTCTTTATCCCTGCATATTTCGGCTTGCGGCACGAAGCCGTTGCGGGATGCGTTGAGCTTTTGATAGAACTTCCGTGTTTCTTGGGAACGGCACAGCAGTTCCATTTCTTCACACTTCTTCACACGCTTCTTCCAGGCGGCGCTTTTTCTCCCGAAAGAGGCGGGTCTGCTGTTTCCGCTGCTGTTTATAACGTTCCACGTTCTGTCGAGTCCCTTGCTGCAGCATTACCGCCCTCGCTGCGTTCTTCTCCTCCAAAACCGTTCTGTACTCTTCGTCGAACCATTCGTTCCGTCGATTCCGTTCCACGTACCCGATGGTGCTCTCGGCTGCGTCGTTGATGGCTGCTTTCAATGTTTTCCAGTAGTCCTCTAGAGGGGCCTCATCGAGCTCGCCCTCGTCTGGCAACGCGGCCTCGAGATTCTGCGCGTATGCTGAGGCGATATCCGGTTGTTTCAGTCGCCCTGGGTTGTACCGTGGCAGTCGCCGGTACCGTACATTGTTGATGACGGAGAGTTTTGGGCGCAGTTTAATCATCACCAGATAGTGGTCGGAGTCGATGTTGGCGCCACGGTTAGGTCCTGACGTCGATAATGTCGGAGAAGTGCCGTCAATCAGAACGTGGTCGAGTTTAGATTCCGTCTGCTGTGGTGATCTCCAGGTGTAACGATAAGGGAGACTGTGTTGGAAAAAGGTGCTACGTATGGCCATATTTTTAGAGGTGGCGAAATCAATGAGTCGTAGGCTGTTTTCGTTCGTCTACTGGTGGGCGCTGAACTTACCAATCGTCGGTCTTAATTCCTCCTCCTGGCCTACATCTCCTGGTTTACGTCTCCTATGATGATCTTGACATCGTGGCTTGGGCAGCGATCGTACTCGCGTTCGAGCTGCGCGTAAAATGCGTCCTTGTCATCATCAGTACTTCCGGAGTGTGGGCTGTGCACGTTTATTATGCTGAAGTTGGATAATCGGCTCTTGATCCTCAACCTGCACATTCTTTCGTCGATCGGCCACCAACCGATCACGCGCCTCTGCATATAACCCATCACGATGAAAGCTGTTCCCAGCTCGCGTCTGTTGCCGCAGCTCTGGTAGATGGTATGATTACCTCTAAACGTTCGCACCATGGATCCTGTCCAACACACCTCCTGCAGCGCTACGATGCCGAACCCGCGGTCCTTCAGTAGATCGGCGAGTATGCGGGTGCTCCCAATGAAGTTGAGAGATCGGCAGTTCCACGTACCGAGTTTCCAATCGCAAGTCCTTTTTGTTCGCTGGGGTCGTTGCCGTTGGTCTCGGTTCGTATTATTCTGTTGCTGATTTTCCGTTACAATGGTTTTTTACGGCTGGCTCGTAGGGCCTGACACCAACCCCCTACTTTCCGGAGGACCATAGTGCACAGTTGAGCTTAGAGTCCTTCCCTGGCACTCGGACGTAGATCAGCCGCCCCTAACATGGGGATCAGACGCTGTTGTGAGACGCTCCTCCTGGAGAACAGACGCTCAGGTTTGCCGAAGCAAACCCCCCCTTCCCTGTCAGCCTACGACCAAAGTTCCCACCGGGGTTGGTTACCCGATCTTCCCTATGGTTGCTCATAGTTTCCGGCCGGTACCGCGAGGAGGTAGGGGTAGGAGTTGCTGGGCAGAGGCTAGTGGATCACAATGGGATCTGAATTGCGCAGCATATCCAGCCTTTACCGTGCCAGTAGTACCGTGCAGTAGTCTGTCGAGGAATATCTGCTTGAGGCTTGGGAAAAAATATTGAAGAATCCCTGAATGAATTTGCAAAAGAACTTATGAAATAATTCCTAAAAGAATCCTGTGATTACTTCATAAAGGAGTTCCTGAAGTTATTTCTGTAGAGGAAACGTCTATAAATTACGCCACAGTTTGAGGAGGGAGGGGTGTTCAGCAAAGTGTGCCGATCAGAGGTCAGATTTTCAGAAGTCCCATTGGACAATGTTTGAGAGACGTATTTTATGGTCTTTCTAACCAATGAAGGAATTCATAGCAGGTTCTTTATAAAAATTCTTAGAAAAATTTCTAGCGAAAACTGCATTATCCTAAGAAAGAATTCTTGATTTTCCGTAAATAAAAATCGTTATTATGGAAGGTTCTCCAAAAAATGTTCTTGGTGAAATTTCTGGAGGTTGCTTTAGAGGAATTTGTACATGAAAACTATGTAGGAATTTCTGAAGATATTTCTTGGAAAATTTCTAAAGAAATCATATTGGCAAGAAATCAAAAATCATAATGGCATATTTTCCGAATTTCTGTAAAAATCGCTGAAGTATTCAGCAGGATTGGGAATCAAATTATCGGTCCCGTATAGGCGATTCAAAATCTCAACCATTAGGTTAACGGAAGTTTAACAGGAAATTTGCCGAGGAATCCAAGGATTTTTTTTTCATTTTTATGAAAAAAGAATGGGGGGAGAATTTCCGAAAAATGTCCTTGGAAGAATCTTTTAAGGAATCATTGGATTTTTTAAGAAACCCTTGGAGAAATTTCAGAAGAGCTAGAGGCAAATGCCCCATAGCGGTAAAGTTTCTCAAAAAAAAAAAAAAAAAACAGAAGAGTTATTGGTGGATTTTCTGAACATCCTGGATGAAATTCTGAAGAAAGCATTTTTTATAGGCTCCTTAAAGATTATTTAAACGAATCCTTGGATAAATGTCTAAGCGAATCCATGAAGCATTTCTGGAAGGAGATCATTGAAGATTTTATGAGGGAATCCGAGGAAACTTCATAGAGGATACTTTGGAGGAACTTCCTAATGAATTCCCATGTATTTTGTTAAGGAATTTTTGGGACAAATTGTGAAAGAAATTCGGAAACATTTCTAAAATGATTCCGAAATTCTGAAGGAGTATTTCTGACGAAATCCATTGAGAAACTTTTGAACAAATGTCAAGAGAAATTCTTGACGAAATTCTGGATGAAGAGTTTTTGAAGAAGTTCATGGAGGATTTTTGAAGCAATCTAAGCAATGCTTTTTTTTAATAATTCTTTGTGAACTTTTGAAGGAGTCCCTAGACCTTCATAGGATTTTTTTGAGGAATTTCCAAAAAAAAATCTTTTGAAAACAAGAGCGAATAACTCTTCAAAGTTTTTTTTTTTTTTTAAATAGTAAGGGGAATTCTTGAGGGAAGTTTTGGAGGAATCTCCCAGAAATTTTGGAGGGAATCACTGAAGGATTTCCTAAAGGAACGCCGGGCGTCTAAAGGAATATCTAGAAGATTTTAAGAATCCCCGGACGAGCTTCTTACGGAATCCCTGGTGAAATCTCCGAAGCAACCCTGTATTTTTTTTTCTTCGCGAATATCCCAATTATAGAGATTTTTTGCACATATACTATTTTCAAAAACCCGTATTTTAGTAAAAATTAAACTGGTTGTATAAAAAATTCACTACAGCTTCAGAACACATAGGGTTTGGTCAAAATTAAAACTGTTTTCATCCTACAGCCACCGTCAAAGCTGAAGTACAAAAAAAAACCCTAATGAATCCGCTTTACATCTAAAACTAGCACAAATGAATACCTGTGAAACACGTGATTACCGGCCACTTACAAGAGCCACAATTTTCACATCAGCATACAACCAGCAATTAACTCCGTCATCGATAACAATCCAGCGTAATTTAGTAGCAGAACGTCCCTGCAGTTGTGTGTTGATTGCTGACAAAAGCCGGCCGTCACCCATAGCTCAAAATGTCACGTAACTTGGTAAAGTTGGCCGACGAAAGGCAACACATGTACCTATTGTAGATTTTGTTGCAACCCCGAACAATGCCCCAGAAAGCAAAAAGTACCCAGCCCTGAGGAGGCCTCCCAGAAAACTGGCAAGAAAAACTGTAATTATCATAATTGGTACTTGGCGAAATAAGCCGCGAAAAAAAAAGGAAACACTTTCTTTCCGAGCCGAGGTTGCCTTTTGCTCACTTTGTGACTACATTTGTGCTCTATATTTGGCTCCCAACGCGACGTAAACTGGGGCTGGCTAGGGCTCGGCTGGTGGTATAGCGAATAACTGTGGTAAAGTCGATTTAACCACTTCCGACTGCCGTTAACAGTTGAGTGTGCGAGGCGGATGCGGAAAGTGGAAAAGTCGACCGGTGCCAGTTTATAACGAAGGACCAGATTCTAATGCAATCAGCCCAGAATAGTGTTTCACTATTGAGGTTATATCTTTTGTTTGTTATTTATAATAGTTTTCTAGATAAGCATCGAGCCTCCAAAAATATGATCAATAATCATTTTACCGCAAAGTGCTATCGATTGAGGATCTTGATCACTGTGGTATTTTTGGCTTCGCCATTACTACATTGAATCAAACGATTTAAGATTGCCCTTCTTTTGACGTTTCGGTGTTTATTACACTTTATTCAAGGTGTTAGAACTTATAAACTAGAGTGATTTGAAGTTTAGTTCTAACCAGGGATGCCATATATACAGACTTATCTGCATTATACAGATTTTTGAGCATCCATACAGATTTCGTTTTATATGAAATACAGAATTTTGAGCCAGACGGGCTATTTTATTTTTGTATGGAATACAGATTTTTCACCCAAATTATTTATGGGATACAGAATTTTAAAAATTGCGATACAGATTTTTCAAAAAATCATCTGGCATCTCTGGTTCTAACGCAAAAAAAAAAATCTTTGCAGATTCTAATAAAATGGGATAAAATGTATTTTTTTTTTTCTGTCAAATGCAAAATAGAATGTTTCGTACACGTCATTGCTTCCTTCATACGAGAAAATCCTAGCAAAGCTTCCGAACAAAGTGGCTGACTCAAACGCACTGACAACCAAACACATCATATCCAGCCAGAGGCGAACGGAAGAAGAGACGTTTATTAAAAGTTGCCTCATAAGTTTGAATTTAGTGGACCTTGCTGTACGTGCAGCACCACGCAGTATATGTACCTACTTAGTATAACTTTCGGAACAAGAGGATGCATGAGCTAGTTTAAAATGCACACAACGAGTCGGTGCGGTGGTTTGTCAGAAAATGCACTTGCACTGTTGCCACTGCACTGACAGCAACGGCGGATACAAAGTGATGAAAAGTTACCCCCGGTGCCATTATTACGGATGGTGGCAGGCTGGCTGGATGGCTGGCTTCGGGTTGTTTTCCTCCTACGGTTGGTTTGTCTTGCAAGAAAACAGGAAGTGTGACACCGAAAATGCAAAAAAAATAAAAGTTTAATGAATGGGATTTTTTTTTGGAAAAGATTTTTTCCGTCGTGCATTACGGAAAGCAGTGTAGTGAGTTTGTCGCAATAAATTCGGTGACTTCAAGGTGGGAATTTGTTTTAATTGTATTCATTTGAGCTTTCTAAAGAGAATGATATCTCGAGGATTTGGAAACGATCAATTATTGTTCTTGGAAACAACAAAACCAAGTACTACCATATCAAACACATCTTAGCTGTAGGGGTGGCTACAAAGTATCATCACAAGCTGGACGAGGAGGGTATTAGAGACCAACTAATCTGGCGATGTCATCAGGTTATGAATTGATAACCATCTCTAAACACAGATTCGGTCACAAATAGAATTCCACCAAACAGCTCGCTCCATCTGCTTTGAGATCACTATGGGGTCAAATATATGTGCTGCCTTCTCATAGCCGCTGTAGTAGATGTGGTACATGCACAAAGTGATCGCGATTGGATCCATCGCTTGTAGTACAGGCTCTCTGGTTTGGGGCCTGCGTATCTGCAGGATAGCTGCCACATTCACACCGGTATTCTGCAGTTCACGAGGCCAACATATTTGCAAAATGTTCTGTTTGTGGGACTTTTTCCTGGGATTCTTAAGAAACAAACCAAAGAAAAACATATTTCTGGGATATGATCGAAAATTTTTCCGGGGTTCCTTAAGAAACCCGTTAAGAGGTTCTTCTAGATATTACTTCAGTAATTTACCTTGTAATTCCTTCAGAAAATCATTCTGTGCAATTTTCAGAAATTGCTTCATGACTTTCTTTGGGGATTTCTCCAAGGATTGCTTCAAAACTTTCCACAGGAATTCCTTCATGTTTTTTTTTATTTCAAAAATCTTCTATTCTTCAAGAGATCTCTTCAGAAATACCTCTAGATGTTTAATTGAGAATTTCTCATGGAATTGTTTAAGAAATTCCTACGAAAACTCCTTCAAAACTTCTGCAGGATGTTTTTGAGAAAATCTTGCATGGATTGTTTCATGAATTTCTCTATGGATACATCCAGAAAACTCTACAGAGAGACTACAGAAGATTTTCCAGAGCTTCGTTCAGAAATTTGTTAAAGAGGATGCGAATTTTCTCCAAGTAGCCTACCAAGTAAAGTACAATTACCTTTGATGGTTTCAGAATTTCTTAAGAATATCACCCACGGATTTCAGAAAATCTACCAAAGATTCAGAAATAGTTTATTAGAAAAATCTTTCAGGAAATTATACGGAAATTTTTTCTGTCTCTGTGTGTCTGGTTGGCTTCAGAAATTCCTATGGCGGTTTCTTCAGAAAATCATAAATTCAGAATCCTTTCAGAAATTTCATCAAAATTTCTTCAGAATTGCTTTTCATAATTCCTTCAAAAAGGCCGTTCACTGAAAAACAGGCGAACCTAATTTTGAGTACTTTAAACTCAGTATTAAGTTCTTTTTTGCATCATCTTTCATACGCTCACTTTACATACATACATTTATTTAAAAGTGTAAAATTAGCTTGATGTTAAAATACACATTAATAAAAACACACAACATACATTTATTTGCTCAACATCATGCTCCATCAGGTCCGCCCATCATGCTATCTGCGCTCCACGCCTTCTTGTGCCAACCGTATCAGTAGCGAACACCAACTTTGCATTTTTTTTGTATTCTTCAACCACTTAGGTAACCTAATCTACACTTACACTTTGCACAACGCCTAAATGTGTTCTATTCTTATTCTACAATATCGAACTAATTGCCTTTGCGCTGCTGTCATTGTTCTACCCTGTCCATGGTAGAATGATGAGCGCAAGGATATTGATGTATGGCTCTTGTTCCTTTTCCAGTCCGATTGGGGGTCCATTATGAGTTGCCGTTAGAGCATATGTTAGTGCTGAGGTAGTGATTGATGGGGATGTGTTTGAAGTTGTTGAAGAATTCAATCTTAGAACACTTGTGGCATATGTGACAATGACGTTTTCCGTGAAGTAGAAAGGCGTTTTGCAACTGCGAATAGGGCCTTTTACGGATTGCATAACCAGCTTAGGTCCCTTAGCTTGCAACCGCAAACGAAATTCGCTCTATATAAAACGGCGATTCTGCCGGTTGCCCTCTACGGTCACGCGGCATGATCGTTGAAGGTGGTAAACGGAATAGCAGATGCATGAATCACGAGTTGTACCATATGTACAAAGATGCGAATTTTGTGGAACGTATAAAATACGGCATACTTCGGTGGGCTGAACATGAAGTGCGAATGTCGTAAGAAAGAATACTGAAAACAATATTCAGCACGGAGCCAGGAGGACGTCAAAAACTTACTGTGTGGCGAACAAGGTATCAAGGAGGCAAGTTCAAGAATTTTCTACAAGTATTTCTAGAAATTACCCCAGAAATTTTTTTAGGTTATTTATTCATTAAACCTTCCTTGGATTCGATATGGCTTCATGGATCCTCAAAGAATTACTTTTGGAAAGCCTTTCTCGAATTTTAGAGCATCTTTCATGCATTGCTCTAGAATTTTCCTTCAGAATCTAATTCGGATTGTTTTCGATTTTTTTTCCGTTCGACGATCGCCCCAAAATTTTTTCCCAAAATTCCTCTAGAAAAACTAATATGGGTTTCTTTGAAATTACCATTTTACGAGAATTAAAAAATCATCCAAGCATTCCTTCAGAAACGTATTCAGTGATTCTTTGCGAAGATCAAAGGTTACTCCAGAAATTTCTCCAAGCGTTTTTTTAGAAAATCTTCATCAAACTCTTTCAGATTTTTTTTCCAGTGTTTTGAAGTTCTTTCGAAAATTCCTTATGGGATTCCTTCATATTTTTTTTCCAAGGAATACAAGTTCAAGAAAATCTTCTATGAATTTCTTATAAAATTAATCCATGGGTCTTCAGAAATTGCTCCAGAAGTTCGGTCTTAACATTTATCAAGGTTTATTACATTATTTTTTCAGAAATTCTTCATGGGATTCTTTAATACCAGTCGTGCATTGGGGTCATTATGACTCCGACAGGCACGTTGAGCGTACTCTTTGACAACGTGGTGTGCATCAGCTAATGCACGAAGAAGATATAGACATTTCTTAAGATATTTTTTTTTTAAGAATTTTTTTAGGGAGATTTCTATGGGTTTCTTCTAAAACCATATTGAGATTCACTTTACAAATTATTCTTAAGATTCATTCATAAATTCAACGAAAGTTCAGATATTCGTTCAGCTCGTTCTTCAGGAATTCCACCGGATATTTGTTCAGCAATGTGTCTAAGGATTCTAGTTATCTAGAATTCCATTAAATATTCCTTCATGAATATGTCCAGAAACATCTGTAGGGATCCCTCGAAAGAATTCTGCAGAATAAGCGTAGAATTAGCTTTTAGCTATGTGTATTTTAAACAATAATAAAAACATAAAAAAAAATCTGCAGAAATGACTCCAGAGATTCTTGCATACAGTGTTTCCTTCAGATATTTCCAGATTTATCCCCAGAAATTGATCAGGCATTTTTTAAAGGATTATTGCTTTAGTTTCTCCATGGAATCATTAAGAAGTTTATTCAAAAAAGTTCTCTAGGTATTTCTACGAAAGTTTATAAGTATCGCAGGAGCTTTTGACACATTCCACGCACTTCTACACTGCGGTGTTTGAACTTTGTCGAACGGTATTTCCGGGTTCATGCTATCGATTTTGATTTTTTAACCACCAAAATGAAGTTAATTACTTATATTCTTCTAATAGTACTCCAAGCTTTGAAAATTGTTTGAAGAAGGTAACAAATTTCTTGGCGTTCGGTCAATACTTGACGTTTTTGCGATGGTATCCCGTGACGCTGTATTTCTTGATTTCTAGGGATTTCACAAGAATTTAATGAAAAGTTCCTTCAGTAAATACGAAGGAAATTACTCCTGGGTTCCTTAAACATTTCCCTTGCTTTTCTTAAAATTTTCCTCCTATGATTCATTCACAAGTACTTCGCATGATTTCTACAGGGAGTCCACTGAAGATTTCTTCTCTACCAAAAATCATTGCACCCTGACGAAAAGTTTCGCTGAAGTTCATAGAATTAGCAATACAAGCAAAAACTTCAGGGGAGAGTCCGCCTCCTGATCACGGAACTTCTCAGGGTTTCTTTCGAATGTTCCTGATGGGATTACTTTTGAGAGATTTCTGAAAGGATTTGTGACAAAAATCCCAAAACTACTATGTTCCTGGAGAAATTTCTGAAGGAAATCTTCCAGAAGCAATAAAAAAAATCCTAAAGGCGAGAATATGATTTTTTAATGAATCTTAGAAATAATACTTCGAGGAACTGGAGATAACTCAGCAGGTATTCATTGAAAAATCCTATAAATAAGGTTCTGGAGTAATTTCTAAGAATCTTTAAAACAAATCTGAATGGATCCCTGAAGGAAGGTTTGAATAAATCCAAAGTAATGACTGAAGGAATACCTGAAGAGACTATTTGAGAAATTCCTGAACGAACTTCCCAGAGAATCTCATGAATATTTTCAGAAGGATTTTTTAAAATAAATTCCCGAGGAAATCCCTGAATAAATTGAGTAATATCTGAAGGAACTGGAGGAGATGTTCCAGTAGGAATTTCAGGAAAAACTCAAGAAGGCATTCCAGGAGAAATTCCAGGAGGAACTTCAGGAGGAATCCCAGGAGAATTTTCAGGAAAAATCCAGGAGAACTTCCAGAAGGAACTCCAAGAGGCATTTCAGGAGAAACTCCAGGAGGATTTCCAGGAGGAACTCCAGTAGGAATTCCAGGAAGAACTCCAAAAGTTATTCCAGGAGAAATTTCAGAAGGAACTCTAAGAGGAGCTCCAGGAGGAACTCCAGAAGAAACTTCAGAAGAAACTCTGGGAGAAATCCCAAGAGAAATTCCAGGAGGAATTTAAGGAGAATTTCCAGAAGGAACTCCAGGAGCAAGTCCAGGAGAAACTGCAGGAGGAATTCCAGGAGGATCACCAGGAAAAACTCCAGGAGAAATACCAGGAGTTATTCTGATAAGAATTCTAAGATGAATTACGGGAGCTATTACTGGTGAAATTACAGAAAAAAATCGTGAAGAATTCCAGGAGAAACTCCAGGAGGCATTCCAAGAGAAAATCCGGAAGGAACTCCTGGAGGAGCTCCAGCAGGAGGAACTCCAGGAGAAACTTTAGGAGAAACTTCGGGAGAAATCCGAGGAGAAATTCCAGGACAAATTTCATGAGAATTTTCAGGAGGAACTCTAAGAGGAATTCCAGGAGCAATTTCAAGAGGAACTCCAGGAAGAATTTCAGGAAAAACTCCAGGAGGAATGCCAGGAGTTATTCCGATGAGAATTCCAAGATGAATTGCGGGAGCGATTCCTGATTAAATTCCAGGAAAAAAAAATCGGGGAGAATTCCAGGAGGAATCCCTGGAGGATTATCAGGAAAAATTCCAGGAGAACTTCCAGGAATAACTCCAGGAGGCATTTCAGGAGAAACTCCAGGAGGAGCTCTAGCAGGAACTGCAGGAGGAACTCCAGGAGAAACTTCAGAAGAAAATCCGGGAGAAATCCCAAGAGAAATTCCAATAAGAATTTCAGGGGGAATTCCAGAAGGAACTCCAGATGCAAGTCCAGGAGGAACTCCAGGAGGAACTTTCAGGGAAAACTCCAGGAGCAATGCAAGGAGTTATTCCAATAAGAATTCCAAGATGAATGGCGAAATTCCTGGTGAAATTCCAGGAAAAAAAATCGCGAAGTATTCCAGGCGGAATCCCAGGAGGATTTACAGGAAAAATTCCAGGAGAACTCCAGGAATAACTCCAGGAAGCATTCCAGGAGAAATTCCAGAAGGAACTCTAGGAGGAGCTCCAGCAGAAACTGCAGGAGGAACTCCAGGAGAAACTTCAGGAAACTCCGGGAGAAATCTGAGGAGAAAATTCATGAGAATTTTTAGGAGGAACTCCAAGAGGAATTCCACGAGGAACTTCAAGATGAACTCCAGGAGGAAGTCCAGTAAGAATCCCAGGAGAAATTCCAGGAAAAACCCAGGTGAACTTCCAGGTGGAACTCTACGGAGCATTTCAGGAGAAAATCATGGAGGAATTCTAGGAGGAACTCCTGAAGCAATCCAGAGGGAATACCAGGAGGACCTCCAGGAGGAAATCCAGGAGAAACTGCAGGAAGAACTTCCGGAGAAACATCAGGAGGAACTTCAGGAGGCATTTCAGGAGAAACTCCGGTAGGAATTCTAGGAGAAATCTCAGGAGGAACATCAGGAAAAATTCCAGGAAAACTTACCGGGAGTACTCCAGAAGGCATTCCAGAAAAAAACCTTTAGCAGAAATTCCAGGAAGAAAGCTGTAGGAGAAACTACAGAAAGAACTCCAGGAGAAAATGCAGGAGAGACTCCAGGAGGAATTCCAAGAATTCCATTGTTGGATTCAAAATGCTTATCCTAATGCATTAGAATTTCATTTCCCTCTAAATCTCAAATACAATCACTGTTTAGAAAACTCTTGAATAATTCCTAAAAGAAACCGGCTATTCGGGTTCGTTTGGAAGTTGACCATCAATGTTAACTTCTTTTCCCGATCAGCCTAGATAGCTGTGTAGTGTCGGTAGCGGTTGTCTCAATTGGCTAAGAATAACACTACGGAACGCCTGATCCAGTGGTAAGAGTCCACTAAACAGGTGACCCCTAATTCATGGTGTTATGCGGCTTTATGCTTACCGTGCCAAAGAATGAATGGTTAGGGGGGTCAAATAAAAACCTAACCACAAACGGAGCCTGTGGAGAATTAGGGCGTCCTCCACAGTATTACGCCCTTACTGCGCTAACCGGAGCAATGGTGCAGTGGACCTTGCATTTCTCCGAGATAATCAATTGCCCTTCTTAAGTCTCAAATTTGAGGCTAAATAAGGGCGGGGTTATTCAAATGTTGTTAATTAGCTTATATTACTGCCTATATGGGTTCGCTTAATGCATTTTCGCCATTGGCGTTTTTCAATTGACACCGATTTGTTTCGTCGTTGATGTTTCCTTTTTGTGCTGTGATTGTGAAGAATGTAATCATGTCTAGTTTGGGTAGTGGCTACGGCAAGGAAACCTCAGATCAATTTTCAGCGTAAAAAGCGTATGTAGCCCAAGTGGATCTACTTCAAAAAGTTCATTTTCGTAGGGTAACTTCTGTATAGGTTACCTTGTGAACCCAGCTTTGCTTTTTTCATTATAGATGAACTGTCGTGCCTCGAGCATGCTATATTTTAGAATAACGTTAACAGTATGTTTCTACCTTTCCTTATGGATGCCTTCAAGCAAGCTCTTGTTTTCAGCATCTTTTCGCTGATATTTGGCATCTGAAGTAGCTCAAACATTGATTTGAGATGCTTCAGTTTGATGGAATACTTAGGTAGTACAGTTCATGGTTAACTTAACATAGAATTGCACCTAACCCAACTCTGCATGAGCAGAATTTGTCATGAGTTGACTGATTGGCATGTGTCAGATGAGGACTCTCCATTTGACCTTTTTGCACTTTGGAGTGTTTCTTCGCAAACTTTGCGTATTCAGGCGTCCCTGCTCAACAAGCTAGGGAACCTGTAATAATTGGTTGCGATCACATTTTATGGATAACTCGCTTCCATTGCTACTCCAAGGGAGTTTCATTATGGTTTTGTTATTACAACGCCCTTCATTGTGGTATACCATAGCTACTGCTTTGAAAGAAGCTTGTTCTCTGCGGACCGCAAGAGGTATTCCTGAATGGAACTCGGACCTGTTCAAGTTCTAAATATCTTCGGATAAATCAGTCTTTTGTATAGCTACGAATCTTTAGCTTCTACCCCGAGGATTATAGCTATATAATCGATTTAGTGGGCACTAAAAAGCTCTGCTTACTTCAAATCTCCTGGAGCAAATGGGGCTTCGTCCTATTTTTCTCCAGAGGGATTTGAGTTTTTCAAACATGTTTTGAACTCTTGTAGTTTTCTATTGGGTATTTTCATGGCGTGTACTCTGTAGTTTTATCCCGAAAGGGTGCGTGCGTTGTAAAAAGAAGGAATAAGTTCCAGATTAATCTGGTTACGTCGTTCTTTCTGAAATACTCAGAACGCATTGTCGATTATCACATCTGTGATGTTCGTCTGGCTAACATGCCTGTTTATGTGAACTCACATGTCTCCCAATTTGGGATGTCCACAGTGACTCTTTTACACAAAGTTGTATACGTTTTCAAGAAAACACTCGCTCAAACGTAGTTTTTGCTTGGGTGATTTCTTGAATATTGAGGATGCTTTTGATGACGTGCCTTTCTATGTCATATTGAAAGTCGCATGACGTCGCAAGCTACCTCCAATGAGCTATAGGCTCTTTTTACGCTTATGCGTTTTACAGTGTCCTTTTCAGGGCACTGAATAACCTAGTTGTGGTATGAGCTATGAGCTCTCGTTGCGCTTATGCGTTCATTCCCTCTTCTAGGGCACCCCTTCCTATTTCATCACCTTTCCCTTTCCCAATTCCCATCCCTTGTCCCATTCTCCCTCAGGTAAATGATGAAATAGGCTCATATGTATGGCGATGGCACAAATGTCCCAAATGGAGGATAACGTGCCTCTGGAGCCGGCCTTCTGATACCTGATACCCTCTAAATCTCAAATACAATCACTGTTTAGAAAACTCTTGAATAATTCCTGAAAGAAACTCAAAATCTTTGTGAAGAAAATCTCCAGGAATTGCATCATTTCAAGAAATGTTTTGAGAAATTTGAGAAAGCAATGGAGAAAATCCTAGACAATTTTCTTGAGAATTTTCTTCAGAAGGATTTTCGGAGGAAAATGACAATAATCCTGGAGGATTTCATTCAGAAATGTTTGAATATATGAAATAAAAGAAACATGAACTTATGTAATGGAGAAAATCCTAGACAATTTTCTTGAGAATTTTCTTCAGAAGGATTTTCGGAGGAAAATGACAATAATCCTGGAGGATTTCATTCAGAAATGTTTGAATATATGAAATAAAAGAAACATGAACTTATGTACGGTTCTTTAAAAAAAACCGTAAGAGTCCCTTTCGAAATCCCAGGATAAATTTCTGATGAAACCTGTGACCCACTTTCAAGATAAATCTATTGAGAAATTTCTTGAGAATTTCCTGAAGAAGTGCCAAGGAAAATTCCCGGGTAACCCGAGAAATCCACAAGCAAATCCATGCACATTGATCGGGCTCCATACAAAGGGGCGGCCAAAACTCTCGAAAAACGAAATTAATATTTTTAAACTTTATTTCACCTTATAACAAAGATAATGTATTGTAGTTTTATGATTCTTAATCAAAAGCATACCAGCTTTTGTATATCAATGACATTTTCACTGTCAAAGTGGCCTAAGTCATAAAATTGAAAAATAAATTATTCGAAAATAGTAAAATAATAATATTTTGAGAATGGAATATATGTTTTATGTTATCCAGCATATGAAAGCTTGTAATTGGACTGCTTGAGTGCACGTATCGTGCCAAATTAATGTGTCACAAAACTTTTCAAATTTTCATATATTGTACCTTAGGAGTTTTGGTATTTTTTTAAGTTAAAAAACGGTTCGTGTCGTCACGTGTCGCCGCAATTTCGAATAGTTCATCTTAAACATCATGCTTAGGGCTGCATAAAAACGTTTAAATATTTTGCAGAAATTTGCAGTTTTTCAAATTAGAGCTATTTGAAGAAGTCATGTTTTTTCACATATTTTCAAGGATGGAAATCTAGTGATCATGATCAGATTTCGAATGTGTCGCGGTCGAACGGCATCGCGCGATCATAGCAACAACGATAACATTTTGTCGTCAAGCATCATAACAAACTTCGGTCCGAGAAGAATGATTCGCTTGGCATGTGCGGGCGCGATGCGATCGTTATCATGAAGTCGAAATGATAAATTAGTGATTTCATTCACTTTTTGAGCATTCTTGGTGATTTAACTTCCAGATATACTTATGAACGTATAATTTCGAATCATGAATGCGGCTTACGGGTGCATAAGTGGCAAACAATGTGATGAATACAATTTATCATGACTTGTAACATGATCCGATAACGGGTCATCACGCGATAAAGCGTGCATCAGATGCTTTAATTGTTCTGTGATACGAGCACGGTGTGAGGCGTCGGCATCATACTACCGCAAGAACAAGGCTATCTTGGATTATTCGTATCCTGTATCATTTATCGCTTGAACTGATTTTCTGCCATCCTTGCATATTTTACGTTATTTTTCCATTTTTGACAGAAATAAATTTTATCTTCCCACATTTTTCACACGTTTTGAACAAACTTGATTCAATTTTATCGATAGATGATCATTTAATTAAATTCAAATTGATTTTCTAACAAAAAACGCAAAAAATGTGGGTTTTACTGATTTTTACCGTTTTTAAAATGATTCTAGTTACGTAATTTTTGAATACCCCTTTTTAAACGCTAAAAATACTATATAACAAACTTCGTTTACACACATAAAAAGAGTTTTGGCCGAACTTAATATTTTTCCGACTATTGTGCCATGGACAGGGAAGCATTTTGAAGTGATACCAAAAGGAATCATTAGATGAATTGCTTGCTAAAATAAATCTAAGAAATTCATCGAAAATCTTATTTCGGTAAACATTTCCGAAAATGTTTGATAAATCATCGAAAAATTTTGATTGATTGATTTGTCTTTATTAAAGAGACTTTCAGCCCTTGGCTGGTTCGTCTCTTTCGAAAAATTCCCAAAGCAATTTACGGCGGTGTCCTTGGAGGTAATCCTAGAGAATTTTCTAGAAATTTTAAGAAGAACACTTGATTAATTCGTAAAAAGGAAATCCAGCAAGAATGTTCAGCCCGCGAAAATTATAAGAACATTTCGTGAACTGGAATAATTCCCGGAATAATTCTCAATTAGGTTCAATAGTGAGTCATTTTCTAAGGGGCTCACCACTTTAGGAGATGCTGAAATTTGTAAACGTTGAGAAACCAGCTCTAATTTTACCATGACAGCACTGGTGTATCAGTAGGGACATAACAGCAAGAAAAAGAAGATACAATTGATATGATTGATATACCTTTTAAAATGTGAAACCCTTATTATGACCCCTATCATCTTTTTCCCAGAACTTTCAATTGCGTCTTACCTGTTAAACGAAATGTCCAGTCATCTGTAGCTTCCAGAAGCGGTTCCACTCGTTTCCTGAAACGGACAAAGAAAAACGGAATGAATTTCAAAAAAATGCAGAAGGATCATCTAATTATTCCATCTATCACTCAACAGGCATACGATTGTTCCATCAATCAATCAATCAATCAATCCATCATTCATATCTCGCTTATCCCATAAATCAACTTTTTTTCCTTCCGATTCTTCACTCTCGATTTTTCTAATACTCTCGTAACCGGAAGGCGGGGCGTTGTGTGTGCGTTTGACAGCAACTTAAATTTCAGTCAGGCTCACACCGGAAATAGCCCGAAAGCACACACACATTCGTCATCTCCGTTTTGAGTGGTACGTACGTGCCTTCTTCAAAATCGTAAATCGATTTTCACCGCCGCCGCCGCCGACGGACCGAGGATGTCGACGATCGCCACCAAATCAGAGAGTAAGTCAACTGGTCCTGACGGAGTAGGTCGACCGGACCGGACCATCAAAGGTCAAAGTCCTTGGCCCTGTTTCGAGTTGCTCGTTTGTTTGCTGGGACGCGGGAAATAAGTTACCTACAACACTGTTTTTTCCCGCCGGTCGGTCAGTATGCCTCACTCACGTCCAGGAAGTCCAGGTCCAGGATGACTGACAGGGAAGAGAGATTGCCATCATTTAGAGCTTTCACCGAAAACGATGTTTTGATGAATGGATTTCAGACGGTCCACCACGTTCGCACGGTTCGAAATGCGGAATGAACGAAGTCTGTGCTTCGGTGTGTGCTTTGAGGGTGACTTTTTTTCCCATCCACAGTGCTGGTACGTGACTGGGATTTGAGAGGGGAAGATTGGGGTGAAATGTGCTTATAAAGGATAAGAGAAAATCCTGGACTCCAGGAAGAACTTCAGAAGGAAGTCTAGGAAGAATTCCAGGAGAAATTCAAGGAGAAATGCCAGAAGGAATTCCAGAACCATTTCCAGGAGGCAAGCCAGTAAGAATTCCAGGAGGAGTTTCAGAAGGAATTCCAGAACCAATTCCAGGAGAAAAGTCAGGAGGAATTCCAGGAGGAAAGCCAGGAAAAATTCCAGGTGGAATTCTATGAGGTAGAATTCCTGCAGGAATTCCAGGAGGAGTTCCAGGAGGAATTTCAGGAGGAATTCTAGGAGGAATTCCAGGAGGAATTCCAGGAGGAATTCCAGGAGGAATTCCAAGAGAAATTTCAGGAGGAATTCCAGGAGGAATTTCAGGAGGAATTCCAGGAGGAATTTCAGGAGGAATTCCAGGAGGAATTCCAGGAGGAATTCCAGGAGAAATTCCAGGATGAATTTAAAAAAAAGAAAAAAAAAGAGAAGGAGGAATTCCAGGAGGAATTTCAAGAGGAATTCCAGGAGTAATTCCAGGAGGAATTTCAGGAGGAATTCCAGGAGGAATTCCAGAAGGAATTCCAGGAGGAATTCTAGGAGGAATTCCAGGAGTAACTCTAAGAGGAATTTCGGGAGGAAATTCAGGAGGAAATTCAGGAGGAATTCCAGGAGGAATTCCAGGAGAAATTCCAGGAGAAATTCCAAGAGGAATTCCAGGAGGAATGCCAGGAGGAATGCCAGGAGGAATTCCAGGAGGAATTCCAGGAGGAATTCCAGGAGGAATTCCAGGAGGAATTCCAGGAGGAATTCCAGGATGAATTCCAGGAGGAATTCCAGGAGGAATTCCAGGAGGAATTCCAGGAGGAATTCCAGGAGGAATTCCAGGAGGAATTCCAGGAGGAATTCCAGGAGGAATTCCAGGAGGAATTCCAGGAGGAATTCCAGGAGGAATTCCAGGAGGAATTCCAGGAGGAATTCCAGGAGGAATTCCAGGAGGAAAGCCAGGAGGAATTCCAGGAGGAAAGCCAGGAGGAATTCCAGGAGGAAAGCCAGGAGGAAAGCCAGGAGGAATTCTAGGAGGTGTTCCAGGAGAAATTCCAGGAGAAATTCCTGGAACAATTCTAGTAGGAATTCCAAGAGGAAATCCATGAGCAATTCCAGGAGGAAAGTCAGGAGGAATTCCAGGAAGAAAGCCAGGAGGAATTCTAGGAGGAGTTCCTGGAGAAATTCCAGGAGGAATTCCTGGAACAATTCCAGGAAAAATTCCACAAGAATTTCCAGGAGTAACTCCAAGTGGAACTCCAGGAGGAAATCCAGGAGGAATTCCAGGAGGAAATCCAGGCGGAATTCCAGGAGGAAATCCAGGTAGAATTCCAGGAGGAATTCCAGGAGGAATTCCAGGAGGAATTCCAGGAGGAATTCCAGGAGGAGTTCCAGGAGGAATTCCAGAAGGAATTCCAGGAGGATTTCCAGGAGGAATTCCAGGAGAAATTCTAGGAGGAATTTCTTAATTTAGAAAAACAATCACTCATTTGATGTCAATTTTCCGTCAATCTAGGAGAATTTCTGGAGGAATTCCAGGAGGAATTTTAGTAGGAATTCTAGGAGGAATTCCAGGAGGAATTCTAAGAGGAATTCCAGGAGGAATTCTAGGAGGAATTCCAAGAAGATTTCCAGGAAGAATTCTAGGAGGAATTACAGGAGGAATTCTAGGAAGAATTTCAGGAGTAATTCCAGGAGGAATTTCAGGAGGAATTCTAGGAGGAATTCCTGTAGGAATTCCAGGAGGAATTTCAGGAGGAATTTCAGGAGAAAATCTAGGAGGAATTTCTGAATTCAGAAAAACAATCGCTTATTTGATGTTAATTCTCCGTTTTATACCGTTTCCGAATTTTTCCCAACTTTTTTTTTATAGCTCAGCTCCAAACAGACACTCTGGTGATGATGCGTTTGGATGGGAATATCCTGAGCCTGGGTGACGACGTTCTGATCGGCGACGGCGTAGATGGCGACGACGTAGAAGTTGGACGGACGTCGTCCAATGACGACGACGACAACGACGACTTCATAAATCGTTCCACAATTGCGGAAGCCAAAGTCCTTGGAGGAAGGACGCCTGGCCAACCGGGTGGATCGAAGACGGAATTGGAACGGAGCTTTCTGTGGGGCACAGGGGTGTCAAGTGGAGGGAGAGGAAATTTATGGCCGAAAGCAATTTAGGCAAAGTAGGATGTGATCGGGGATGGTCGTAAAAATGTGATTGAAATGATTGGAACTTATGGGGAGTGGGATTAGGAGAGATGCCGAAATGGAAATGGAATGGAATCATTGGTTTCGGGGAAATGTTTTAAATGAGTTTAAATGGCTGAGAGGAAATCGCTTTTGTGTTTTGGAAAGGACATTCGATTCTTTATATCTGAATATTTAATAAAGTGAATAAAATTAAAGAGAGATATTGTAGAAATCATAATGTAGGATCAGGTAAAATCAATTACGTAGAAATTTATAACTACATAAAATAAATATATATATAACAAGATTAAGAAGAAATAGGTTAGAAAACAGTATAACAATATAACAAAATAAAATAAATATTTCGATGATTATTTTCTCGTGTCTCGTGGAGTGTCGGTAGCGGTTGTCACAATTGGCTAAGAAAAACACTACAGACTGCCTGTTCCGGTGGTAAGAGTCCATCAAACAGGTGACCCCTAATTCATGGTGTGATGCGGCTATAAGCTTACCGTGCCTAGGAATGAATGGGTAGGGGGTCTAATAAAGTCCTAACCACTTAACGGAGCCTGTGGAATACTAGGGCGCCACAGTATTTTGCCCTTACTGCGCTAACCGGAGCAATGGTGCAGTTGACCTTGTGTTTCTCCGAGATAATCTGCTATCCTTCTTAAGCCTCAACTGCGAGGCTCAATAAAGGTGGGATTATTAGTATGTTGTTTATTAGCTTTAATTATAACCTATATGGCTCTTCACATTATGCGTTCTTCACAGTGTCCTCTGTGTATCTTCGTCTCTGGCGTTCTTCAATCGATACCGAATTGGTTTTTATTGTTCTTTTTTCTTGTGTTGTGATTGTAAGAGTTTGATCGTGCCTAATTTGGGTAGTGGCTATGGTTATTACAGCTCAGATCAATCTTCAGCATAAAAGAACAGCTTTGGTCCAAGAACCTTTTTTTGGTAGGGGGATTTCTGTGTAGATGTAATGCAATTATTAACACCTATATGGTTCCGAATTTTGCGTTTGACCCGATGTTTTCTACTTTCAGTAAAATTGAAATGGCAATCTCGCGTGTCTCGGCTTTTCGGGCCCGTATGAAGTTGATCACCAATATTAACTTCTTTTCCCGATCAGCCTAGATAGCTGTGTAGTGTCGGTAGCGGTTAGTTCAACTGGCTAAGAATAGCACTACGGACCGCCTGTTCCAGTGGTAGAAATCCACTAATCAGGTGACCCCTAATTCATGGTGTTATGCGGCTTTACGCTTACCGTGCCTAGGAATGAATGGCTAGGGGGGTCTAATAAAAACCTAACCGCAAACGGAGCCTGTGGAGTACCAGGGCACCCTCCACAGTATTTGCCCTTACTGTGCTAACCGGAGCAATAGCGCGGTGGACCTTGTGTTTCTCCGAGACAATCAGCTGCCCTTCTTCAATCTCATACTTGAGGCTGAATAAGGGCGGGATTATGAAGATGTTATTAATTAGTTTAAATTTTCACCTATATGGTTTCGCATTATGCGTTTTACACAGTGTATTCTGTGCATCCTCGCCTTTGGCGCACTCAAATCGATACCGATCTGGCTTTATTGTTGCTGTTCTTTTTTGTGCTGTGATTGTTAAGAGTTTATTCTTGCCTAGTTTGGGTAGTGGCTACGGTTAGGATAGCTCAGATCAATCTTCAGCACAAAAGAACAGCAACGATCAATCTTTGTAGACTTATGCAAAATGGTACAGCCCAAGTGGCGTTAGTCCAAGAACCTTACTTTCGTAAGGGGAATTTCTATTTAGGAAACCTTGTGAATCCGGTGTTTGCTACTTTCAGTAAAAATGAAATGGCAAACTCACGTGTCATGCCTCGAGCATGTGTGCTTGTCAACAACGCAATCGTTGCTACACTCATCTCTGAACTAACTACCAGAGATGTATGTGCTATCACAATCGATGTATCTGTTGGAAACCTCAACAGAAAATACGTTTATTGTTCGGTTTATTTACCGCATGATGAACCATCCCCTACGGATGCTTTCAAGCAAGTCATTGCATACTGCACTTCAAAAGGCCTTCCGCTAATTGTTGGTAGTGATGCTAATGCTCACCATATAATCTGGGGCAGCTCAGACATCAATTTGAGAGGCTCCAGTTTGATGGAATACTTGAGTAGTACAGATCTTGGATTACTTAACATAGGCAACCGCCCAACCTTTATGGTATCTGGTAGAGAGGAAGTGTTAGACATAACGCTTTGCTCTAGCAGAATTAGTCATGAGCTGACCAATTGGCATGTGTCAGATGAAGAATCTTTATCTGACCATCGTTACATCTTGTTTGAACATGTGAATGTTACTTCGCAAACTTTGCGTTTCAGGAATCCCCGGTCAACCAACTGGGATCTCTTTACCGATTTGGTTGCAGCCAAATTTCATGGATACTCACCATCAATTGACACTCCAAGTGATTTAGATGATGCCGTTGATACTACAACGGCCTTCATCATGGAAGCTTTTGAAGAAGCCTGCCCTTTGCGGTCTGTGAAGACCACAAGAGGAACCCCTTGGTGGAACTCCGATCTGGCGAAGCTCAGGAAACAATGTAGAAAGAGTTGGAACAGACGACGTTCGGCTGGATCGGAGGCTTTCAGGTCGGCTCGCAAGGCCTACCAGAAAGCTCTTCGGTCTGCTGAACGATCCGGCTGGAAAAACCTTTGTACAAATGTTTCCAGTCTGAGTGAAGCCAGTCGATTGAACAAAATCCTTGCAAAATCTAAGGATTTTCAAGTGAACGAACTTCGTTTGCCAAATGGTGATTTCACTTCCTCTGATGAGGAAGTTTTAGAATGTTTATTCAGTACACACTTCCCCGGATGTGTGGATATTACATCTTCGGATGAACCTGATGTCTTTTCTTGTAGTTATGATTCTTTAGCTTCGGCTCGGAGTATCATAACTTTAGAATCGATTGAATGGGCACTTAATAGCTTTGCTCCTTTCAAATCTCCTGGGGCAGATGGGATTTATCCTATTTTGCTTCAGAAGGGATTTGATCATTTCAAACATGTTTTGAAACAACTACTTGTTTGCAGTTTTGCTACAGGGTATATTCCCAAATCCTGGCGGGATATTACTGTGAAGTTTATTCCGAAAGTGGGTCGCGCGTCGTATGAAGAAGCAAAGAGTTTCAGACCTATCAGTTTGACCTCTTTTCTTCTGAAATGCTTAGAACGCATAGTCGATCATCACATCCGTGATGTTCATCTGGCCAATGTGCCTCTTCATGTGAACCAACATGCTTACCAATCTGGAAAGTCCACTGTGACTCTTTTACACAAAGTTGTTTACGATATCGAGAAGGCATTCGCTCAAAAGCAATCTTGTTTGGGTGTTTTCTTAGATATCGAGGGTGCCTTTGACAACGTGCCTTTCGATGCCATATTGGAAGCCGCACGGGGTCATGGTATATCTCCAATGATTTCCAATTGGATTCACCAAATGCTCAAAAACCGACATCTCTTCTCGACATTGCGTCAAGCGGCGATTAGGAAATTGAGTGTTTGTGGATGCCCCCAAGGGGGAGTCTTATCACCACTTTTATGGAATCTCGTAGCAGATACGCTATTGAGGCAACTCAATAATAGCGGTTTTCCTACTTATGGTTTTGCCGACGACTACCTAACATTGTTAGTCGGTATGTGCATCAGCACCCTTTTCGACCTGATGCAAAACGCTCTTCAGGTAGTTGAGGGTTGGTGTCGCCAATATGGCCTTTCGGTAAATCCGAGTAAAACATCTATTGTTCTTTTCACGGAAAAGCGAAACCGTAATGGTGTTCGAACTTTACGTCTCTTTGATTCTGAAATCAATGTGACTGAACAGGTAAAGTACGTTGGAGTCATTCTTGATTCCAAGCTTTCCTGGACACCTCATGTTGAGTTCAGAATCAAGAAAGCTTGTATGGCCTTCGGGCAATGCCGGCGAACCTTTGGTACAACTTGGGGTCTAAAACCCAAGTATATCAAATGGATCTACACAACTGTTGTTCGGCCAATATTGGCCTATGGATGTCTTGTGTGGTGGCAAAAGGGCGAAGTGAGAACGGTCCAATCAAAGTTAGGCCATCTCCAAAGGATGTGCTTAATGGCGATGTCTGGAGCGTTCTCTTCAACTCCCACGGCAGCGCTCGAAGTTCTCTTTGACGTTGCCCCACTACACATTCATCTCAAACAAGAAGCACTTTCTTGCACTTACCGCCTATGGGTACTCGGTTTACTAGAGGAAACTCCTGTGAACCGCAGTTCAACACACACCTCGTTGTTTCCACTTTTGGTGAATTGGGACAAAGTTGTCCTTGCTCCAAGTGATCTTACAATTGCTTGTAATTTTCCATATAGGACATTTTCCACGAAATTCCCTTTCCGGGAAGAGTGGACATCTGGTTATCTGGAGAGAAGTATTTCAGACGGCATCGTATGTTATACTGATGGCTCCCTTCTCGAAGGTCGAGCAGGTGCTGGTGTTTATTCTCGTGAGCTAAGGCTGTATCAGTCTTATTCACTTGGCAGACACTGCACCGTTTTTCAGGCCGAAATCTTTGCTCTTATGTGCGGAGTGCAATCAGCACTTCAGCAGCACGTAATGGGCAAAGTAATATACTTCTGTTCAGATAGCCAGGCTGCTATTAAAGCACTTGCTTCGGCCAACTCCAGGTCGAAGATAGTTATCGCTTGTCGAACTCAAATTGAGGAGCTGAATTCAGCAAACGCTGTTCACCTTGTATGGGTACCTGGCCATTCTTCCATCGCTGGAAATGAATTGGCTGATGAGTTAGCTCGCACTGGAGCATCACATGACTTCATCGGCCCTGAGCCAGCTATTCCGGTATCCAAGTGTTGGGTGAAGCTTCAGATTGACACCTGGGCTGCCACTCAGCACAAACAATACTGGAATAGTTTGGAGTCATGTCGTCAAACAAAATTGTATTGTACTGAGCCATCTCTAGGGGTGGCAAAGTATCTAACAAATCTGTCAAAGCAGAATTGCAGCATGCTGGTCAAAGCATTGACAGGCCACTGCCGACTCAGTTATCACATGGCGAATATTCAGCAAGCTGATTCATTTGCATGTGATAGCTGTGAATCCGATTATGGAACTTCGTATCATTTAATATGTAACTGTCCAGCTTTTGCGCAATTGCGTTTCCGAGTACTCGGGAAACACTTATTAAGTGAAACTGACTTCAGAAACCTGAATCTTCAGGATGTTCTGTTGTTCTTGACCCGCTGTGGTAAAGAGCTATAGGCTCTCTTTACGCTTTATGCATTATCACAGTGCCCTTCTCAGGGCGCTGTTTGAACCCATTGTGGCACGCTTATGCGTTATTACAGTGTCCTTTTCAGGACGCTATGTGAACCCATTGTGGTACGCTTTTGCGAGTATGACGACCCTATTCCCTTACCTGTCCTTTCCCATGTCCTATCCTTTTTCCTTCCCTTCTCCGTCAGGTAAATGATGAATAGGCTCGTGTTCATGGCGATGGCACAAATTTCCCGAATGGAGGAGAACGTGCCTCTAGAGCCGACCTACTGATACCTGATTGGTCCAAGAACCTTTTTTTGGTAGGGGGATTTCTGTGTAGATGTAATGCAATTATTAACACCTATATGGTTCCGAATTTTGCGTTTGACCCGATGTTTTCTACTTTCAGTAAAATTGAAATGGCAATCTCGCGTGTCATGCCTCGAGCCCCAAAATGTTTTGATAAAACTGCTTGTTTGCAGCCTTGCAATTTCCAAATCTTGGTGGGATTATACTGATTATACTGATATCGGAAAAGCATTCATTCAAAAACAATATTGTTTGGGTGTTTTCTTGGATTTCCAGGATACTTTTGAACACGTACCTTTCGATTCCATATCTTTCAATGATTTCCAATTGGATTGACCAAATGCTCAAAAACCAACATCTCTTCTCTGCAATTGAGTGTTTGTTGATGCCCACATGTGGGAATCTTGCCACCACTTTTGAGGAATCTCGTAGCAGAAACGCAATTGAGGGGCCCAGAATCAAAGGGGTGTAAGTGACCATTTTGTCAATTTTGAGCTGAGCATGTCAAAAAATTCTTCAGCTTTCAAGCTTTCAGGAACTTTTTAAAGATTATTTTTACGATGATTAGAAAAATTACAATAAATCGTAGAAAATTGGGTCGATTTTGAAACTACATACATTTCGTATGGGATGGAAATTTGGTGAAAAACGTCAAACCTCATTTACTCGAAAGTGGGTTTTTGTCACTTACACCCCTTTGCTTCTAATCCCCTCAATTGAGATAACTCAATGTGGTTTTCCTACTTATGATTTTGTCCATCACAAGCCTCAACAGGCTGCTTCATTTGTATATCTTAGCTGTGAATCCGACTGTGAAACTTTGAATCGTTTGATATATAACTACCCAGTTTTTAAGAAGCCTGAATGTTCAGGATGTTCTGTTATTCTGAACTCGTTGTGGCAAGTAGCTTACTATACGCTTTATGCGATTTTAACAGTGCCCTTTTCAGGACAACCCGTTGTGGTACCCTTATGCGATTATATCGACCCTATTCCCTTGCCTTCCCCTTCCCTATCCCATCCCTTATTCCTCGCTTCCCTTTCCCTCAGGTAAATGATGAATAGGCTCGTTTTCATGGCGATGGCGATTTCTCAAATGGAGGAGAACATGCCTCTGGAGCGGACCTACTGATACATAATACCTGATGTCATAAACATACAAAAACTTGTAGTTAGAAGGCACAGACAAATTGAGATATGAATTTGTGAAAAAATCACGTTCTGGTGGGATTCGAACCCATGACTCCGTATTCGCCAGACCAACGCTTTAACCAGCTTAGCCACGAAACAGGTATAAATTCTGTGGAATAGAAAGCCGAACTGAACCCGAGCCCACACCATGAATATTCCTTTCTTCACAAACCATCTCTTT